>NW_024032050.1:0-12222 GCF_002237135.1 Teleopsis dalmanni | reverse complement strand
TCTGACTATTAAATCACATTGGATTTATTAATCAACAATATATTTTGCGTTAAATTAATTTATAAAAACTTATTGTTATTAATACAATTATTAAATCAATCACTTATAAACTTTTATCACTTTTTCATTATTAACAAATATGTTGCCGTTTATCGACACATCTGCCGATCACTTCATGAAGATCAATAATGCTGTCAATGTTTTTATCATTCAATTGTTTTTGCTTAAAAAGCACTACCTTTGGCAGATATTAAAGAATTAGCTATGAATACTCCTTTCACTATTTCTTTTCCACAGACTAAACTGTCTTCTTTTGTATTTAGTTCAACTACTTGAATTACTTCTACCCTGGGCAGTATTTTGATATTTTTAATGGTTTTTATTTTTATATTCAAGGGTAAGACAATCTCATCTTCTGAGTTTGAGATCACTAATACGCATGTTTCATAATTTATTTCATAATTATATTTTATCAAAAAATCTTTACCTAATATACCATCTATAGGTAAATTTATATTATCTTTTGTGACATTGAATTTGTGAGGTATTGTTTTACCATCAAAAAATAAATTTATATCTATTAAACCTTCTGTGGTTGTTTTTCCTGTTATGCCATTTATTTGGCAGTTTTTTGTGTTATCAAAATTGCTCTTCCCTATTATACCATCTTTTATTACTGATATCTCTGCCTCTGTGTCTACTAATAAAGTTATATACTTATTGCTACAAGAAGTTTTAACATTAATACTATTATCAATGTTTTCTATTGTTTTAAAATGTATTATTTGTTTTTGTTCTGGTTGTAATTGTTTCGATTGTTGTAACCATTGTTTTGGTTGTGACCTAGGTTGTGATTTGGATACTGCTTTAGGTTGTGCCCCGGGATTCGTGAACCGGGGGTATTCCAGTTTTTTTGATTATTGGAATTGTTGTTGAAATTTCCATTCGCATTTCTGTAATTATTCGAGAATCCGTTCCTTTGTTGAAAATTCCTGTTTGGTTGCTGTTGTATCATGCTTCTATTTTGTGTTTCTACACTTAGAGCAATTTGTACAGCTTCGTTTAGAGTAGTTGGCCTTGCTGCTGCTACTATATTCCTAAGTCAATCGTTGAGTCCATTGTTGAATGCATTTAATCCTGTGAGATCTGTCATTTTCATTATTACTTGTTTATTTTGGTCACCCTGAGTAGCTATATATATTTGGTTTAAAATTGCTATTTGTTCCTCAATTTTAGAAACAAAATGTGCAACAGTTTGGGTACCTTGTCGCAAACGTGCTAAATTATTCTGGACTAGATTAATAGATTAATAGATTTTGATTAGGTTTATAGATATTTTTCAGCTTTTGAATAAATTTTGATATTGTGTCGTCTTCTTCTTCTGAAATGAATTTGTTTTTAACTCTATTAGATAATTTAGTTGACTTAACAAACCGAAGTAAGATGGATCTCTCGATTTTATCTTTAAGTGATTCAGAATAAAATTGTAAAATGCCTATAAAGTTTGATAAACTTTTAGCATTAGCAGTGAATTCTGGTATTATTTTTGAAGCTGAAATTAAATCAAAATTAGCCATTTTTACTTCAATATTGTCTATGGGCTTGTTTAATTGTTCTGTTATTGACTTAGGTTGCAAATATTTTTCTATCTGCTCTACTAAACTATCAAATTCCAACCTTAAATTCTTGATATCTTTGATATCTGTATTTTCTTCTATATCTAACCAGATTTGATGTATTATTAGTTTTGTCTTCACTATGTACTGTTTCATGTAAACTCTATTTGGAGTTTTTTTTAAAATTTTTTAATATTTTTCTTAAGTCAATTAAATCCATATGACATTGAATTTATTGCTATGCAAAGTATTTGCTAATAATATAATGAAGTAAAAATATTACAATAATTGTTATTGAAATTACAAATGAAATTATCAGTATCATATAAATGTGTTCATTAATTTACATTATTGGAAAACTTTTATATTATTTAACAATAGTTTGAAAAAAAAATATATATATATTTTTTTTTTTTATATATGATTTTTATTAAATTTTTATACCTAAACATTAGCATTTCTAACTGCTTGTTTTTTTAATATACTTTTTAAAATGTGAATTAATTTTTATTATTATTAATATAAATAGACATATAAAGTTTAAATATCACCAGATCACTAAAATTAACAATTAATCTACCTCTATTCTGGCGCAATATTACCTACCGTTTTATCTATCTCTCTTCTCTTACTTCTCTCTCTTCTCTCCCATTTTATCTAGTTTAGATAAACTTCTAAGTACTAAGTACTAAGCCTCTTTATTTCAACTCTGGCCTTTAATCACTGAATTGCTCTCTGGGTCAATGGTTGAACAAAATGGAGGACAAAATCGAACGGTGGAATTCAAATTTTTCATTCATTTTTAAGAGATGAAGATGCGAATACAGTTTTATTGGGATAAAGACTCTCATATTGAGGTTGTGGATGCTTTTCATCTACCACAAAAGAAAATCGTCGTTCTGTCATTTACTATTAAGGTGGTAAAACTTGACAAGTACTTTTTGTCCTCAGCTCGCAGATATCTAATTCACCGACACAATCTGCTCTTACTTATGACACATTATCGTTCATATTTATGAACTTTCTTGTCCAAATTCCCTCTTACAGGCCTCCTCAGTCACTGATTTTTTTGACGAGATTTATTATTTTATTTACTCTATTCAGATATTTAATCGCAGATATTTAATAGTCTTCATTCTTATTTAAATAAGTACCATCGCTTTTAAAAAACATAAATTACGTTCTTACCCTTGCTTTAGATAAATTTGCTCAAGCAAATACTTCTAATCTTTCATTCCATGATTACTGAAATATAATTTTAGTCCGAAGAGTTATACAGTCAGATGGCTGAGATTCTAACTGATTTCTAAATATGGTTTTGGTGGGTTAACGTCTCACACGGTAGTTTTCGATATTTTTCACCCAATTAAAAAAACCAAAAAAGGAGTACTTATAATCGCATTATTCCTGAGCAGATGACAGCTTTAGTAGATGCGTTCGTATTACAAAAACAATATACGTAGAAAATCAATAATAAAATCGAAAAACAAAATTAATTCTATAAGCATACAAAATTCTATAAACATAAAAAATAAGACTGAGAGAAGAAAACTAATTGTCACACTAACTAAAAAATGCAATATTTCTATGCTATTTTTAATAATAACACATTGGAAATAATGTAAATAAAAAAAACGAGTTTTAATTAACATCGTACGCAATGCTGTTATATTGAAGAAACAGTGATGCAACAACAAAACTCTAACTTTCCTGATAGAATTTTACACCCCTGACTTGAGTTTAGCAGTCATTACAACAATGACTACAACAAAAAATATATTTAACATACATATACATATGTAACATAAGTTAATGCTTTGTATATTTCTTATTTTTCTTTCTCTGTTTTTGATTTTTATACTTTTTACATTGTGGTGAAATAAAATCTTATGAAGATTTTTACAACTTGACTGTAAGGTGACAAACATCAATTAAACCGTGTTCAAGCGGACTGTTATCAATGCTGTAAACAAACATTCATATAAAGATTTTAAATAAATCTATAAAATTAAACATATTTACTTGTTCGTGCGAGGGGCATTGAGGCAGTGGTAAGAAACGAATGCAGTTTTTTTTGCTTGCTTAATTGATCCAAACAAAAACAAAACTAATAATGTTCCATATAACTCGTGTTTTATTATTTGGTAAGCAAACTTTACAGTTTCTCTATGTTTTTATTTTAAATAAAGGTGTTTCATTTTCATTTAATTTCATGTCATTTCTTGTTTAGTGCTTTTTAAGCAAAAACAATTGAATGATAAAAACATTGACAGCATTATTGATCTTCATGAAGTGATCGGCAGATGTGTCGATAAACGGCAACATATTTGTTAATAATGAAAAAGTGATAAAAGTTTATAAGTGATTGATTTAATAATTGTATTAATAACAATAAGTTTTTATAAATTAATTTAACGCAAAATATATTGTTGATTAATAAATCCAATGTGATTTAATAGTCAGAAATTTTATTTAAAAAGTTAAAAAAAACGGATTATTTAACGGCAGTGGATAAAGTCGAGTAAGAGTGTATTTTTTGTATCATTTTTTTTTCTGTTATAAAAATTTGTTTATAAACTTCTGCGCCATGGGTTAAAAGTGTAGCAATATTTAAAGGTAAGTGCCAAAAAAGAAAAAAAAATATTTATTTTGCTTTTATTATTACACAAAATTTTTAATTAAATAGTTGATCATTTTGTATTTCTTATGTATTCTTGTCCTTAAAATAATAACAATACATAATCATAATTTTTTTGTTAAAGATATGTACATATTTAAATATGCATTGGTTGTATATAACATAAGTCATTCTCTTATAAGAGAATGATTTTTAAACATTTTAATTTTTTAAAAAAATTAAATGATCAGAAATAAAATATTATTTTTTAAAATTTTATTTAACTGGAATTAATTGTGGGCAACGTAACCCGTGAAGTACAGAATAAATGAAAATTTTAGAAATGCTTCTAAAATTAATATCATTTAAAATCACAATTTTTTATTAAAATTTTTTAATGAATTGAAATCAAAACTGTTTAAAAATATTTTTTTTTTGAACAACGTTTATTTAAAAATGTTATTTATTTATATCATTTACAAAAAATTAAATTTTTTGATTTTACGACGTGAAGAAATTAGTTTAAATTTGAAAATTTAGTTTTCTATCATTTACTAAAGCCAGGGATAAAGCCTTTCAAGAATTTATGTACAACAAATTCACAAAATCATATATTTTAGGAAAAGCAAGTTTTTTCTTGAGAGTCTGGTATTTTTTTTCAAAAAAGACGGTTTTAGACAATATGGTTCGTGTCTTTTTCTATTGCAATTAATAACACCATCCATTAATATTTCAAGATTTTATTGGCTAGAAACATATTTAATGCAATCTACATACATTCTGAAGAGCTACATTAATGCATCTTATATTTGAATCTCATTAGTTTTAATATTATTATAAGAAATGCGATCAAAAAGCAACGAGAATTTTTAATTTTTTTCTAAAACTATTTATTTGATGTTCAATGTTTATTGCATCCCCTTTAAAGGCGATCCATGAATCCATTTAATTTGTTTCAATGAGTTCATCACTGATAATGAAGATAATAGCAGGTGTAAATTTTTTTAACGTTTCTGAAAGCATTTCTATGTATGTACACTATATAAGCGATGTAATATTATCTCCAAAGGGTTTCTTCACAGTTTTAAATGCTTTATTGCATAGAATTTCTGGTACACGCTGTCTGATCCTTTTGTAATACATACATATTCTGTCTTACACTCGACTCACAAAAGTTAGACATCGATATATATTAGATAATAGCAGCAAAACCATACCCGACTCGATATACATGATAGAGTTGACGCTCTATTTTTTTTGATCACACACCATAGTGAATGAATAATTTTTTTCAAATTAAATAAAAAGTGGATTAAAAAATCTCACATTAGGTAGCATTTTACTGCTAGTTAAATTTTAATAACAAAAAATTATTTTAAATATCTTTATTAAACTTTAAATACAAATAATATAATTTGTCAAGCTAAGCTTAACCAGGACCTATTTCAACAAATGATAAGCTATTCCTTTTCAAAAAATCTATTTCAAAGATTCTCATATTTTTGTAAATTCTAAATACAAATGCATTAGTACCAAGCAGTTCGTCCAATGAGACTGGTCACAAAAAAAAAAGCTTAGCTCGGCGCCATCTATGAGGGAATGATGATAGATGAATTGTGAATACTTCTACTTAGTATCAAAATTTAAGCAGATCTACTTGAAATTGTGATGTAAGTGGAAATTTTGTGTAGTGTCACTTTGTGCAGATCGATCAAACAAAAAACAATATAGGACATAGATAACTCTGCTTTAAATTGAGTGAAAGTGGCGCAAAAAGTATGGAATAATAAATATATTCGAGAATGAATATGTATTTAGTTTAGTCAATGTATTTAGTTATTGATCTTCCAATGATTTAGCTGATTCCGGAACGGTTATGGGGACCTTGAATACGTCGACTAAACAGTATCACCAATAGACAATCGCATTAGAAACTAAAACTTAAAGTAATTGTTTGAAAACACCTTTTTTCAGGAGACTTCATGAACAGAATTCATTTCTGAATATTGAATTTTGACCAAGTATTTAGAC
Organism: Teleopsis dalmanni; assembly: GCF_002237135.1. Taxonomy (NCBI): domain Eukaryota; kingdom Metazoa; phylum Arthropoda; class Insecta; order Diptera; family Diopsidae; genus Teleopsis; species Teleopsis dalmanni. Next base: position 5,958 of record NW_024032050.1, on the reverse strand, counting down.
AAAAGGTATGTTTCCGTGCACTGGACACTATACTCTTGGACGGAGATCCACAATGACTGTATAGTTTAGCACTGCAAAGACTTGTCGAAATAGTCATTGGTGATGAAGCGAAATTTTTCCTATAACTTCCGAAAACAAAACGTTAGACAACTATATGGATATCATCAGAAGAGGTGAATTTGAGAAAACAGTAGAGGAGCAAATAAAGACAATGCTGAAATCGTTCTAGAAGGCCAGACACTGTACACAGAATATTATTTGACAGTTTACAGAGTTCATAGTTTTTTTATGTGATTTCCTAATCACATTTAATTCCTTAACCCTTTAAGATGTAAACACTGCTCTCACTACACGTAATAGTTTTATACGATGATACCAATTGAAGCTATCCATTTAGATATAGTTTTCTCTTCGGGAGCTATCGAGACTTTTCTCACATTATTCTTTGGGGTATAGGACTGATTTGAAATATACAACCGGATTTTCTTAAGTTTTATTCTATTACTTTTGCTTTATTTCACATCGAATAAGAGTAATGAATACAGTTACAGTTTTCCCCCTTAATTTTGGGTCTTAACCTCAGCCACCACGGGACTCGCATTAAATGGTCAATAGCCAAAGTTATAAACCTTGACCCCCGAGATACCAAATTCACACCTGTGGTCAGGTGCTGCAGGTGAAACACAAGCGCTCTTATTTATACTCGAAACAACATGGGGTAGTACATACTAGACTTTAATCGTCTCGGGATGCCTCACTTCGAGAATATTCTAAACTAAAATATCTGGAAGATTAAAAACAGAATATAGGGGTTTGACTACAATATCAAGGTAGATTGGTTTTATTGCACAAAAATGTCTTATTGACAAAAATGCTTTGTTAACAAAATCATCATAGCACGTGAATTTTCCACCAAAAAATATGTTACCGTAATGCAGCGTAATGGAATTGAACATACAAGGCAAAGTGTCTGATTGCATTTAACATGGTAAATGCCAGCGCGATCCTTGTCACTGTTCTCTCCAAGTTGACACACAGCCTCCACGTGGCCCCTCTGGATAGCTACAATCATCCGTGCGTAGTGAACTAATGTTAAGATTGTATTGTTGTAATCTACCAAATACTTTTATTAAATTGTTATTAATAAAAGTAAAAATGCCATATAAAATTGTCATATAAAAATGCTGAGGAGTCTAAACCTGCTAATGCTAATGTTAGCATTCTTTGAAAACTATTTGTTGAAATTTTTAATCCAAAAGGTAATCTCTTGAATTAAAAATGACCTGTTTCTGTTGAAAAAGCTGTTAAAGGTTTTGATTTGTGGTTAAGTGGGATTTGATGAAATGAACTAGTCATATCTAATGTAGAGAAATATTTCGCCTTACCTAACTTATCTAGAACATCTTCCAAACGTGTTAGTGGAAATTTATCGTCTACTACTTTTTTATTTAACTGTCTGAAATCTACAACTAATCTCTATTTTTCTTGTTCCTTTTTTGGTACTATTAAAATTGGTGAGTTGTAAGGACTTACTGATGGTTCTATTATATCATCATTTAATAACTTTTTTACTTGATTTTCTAGTTCTTCGTTTTGAATGTTCAGTATCCTATAATTCTTTATATATATAGGTGTTTTATCTATTGTTGATTCAATGAATGATGTGCTGTTCATAAAAATTGTTTATAGTTAATTTCTCTCCTTCTATATGAAAAATGTTTTGGAAATCTTTACAAATATTCAATATTGAATTTTTGGCTATGTTATCTAAACCATCAATCTTTAATTTCGATTTAATTTTTTCAAATGTATATGAATTTCGATTAGAATTATATAAAAGTATGTTATAATTGTTTAATGGTTTTATTTCTATTGTTGCACATTTTAATTCTACAGGTGTGTCTCTAGTATACCTTTGGCAGATATTAAAGAATTAGCTATGAATACTCCTTTCACTATTTCTTTTCCACAGACTAAACTGTCTTCTTTTGTATTTAGTTCAACTACTTGAATTACTTCTACCCTGGGCAGTATTTTGATATTTTTAATGGTTTTTATTTTTATATTCAAGGGTAAGACAATCTCATCTTCTGAGTTTGAGATCACTAATACGCATGTTTCATAATTTATTTCATAATTATATTTTATCAAAAAATCTTTACCTAATATACCATCTATAGGTAAATTTATATTATCTTTTGTGACATTGAATTTGTGAGGTATTGTTTTACCATCAAAAAATAAATTTATATCTATTAAACCTTCTGTGGTTGTTTTTCCTGTTATGCCATTTATTTGGCAGTTTTTTGTGTTATCAAAATTGCTCTTCCCTATTATACCATCTTTTATTACTGATATCTCTGCCTCTGTGTCTACTAATAAAGTTATATACTTATTGCTACAAGAAGTTTTAACATTAATACTATTATCAATGTTTTCTATTGTTTTAAAATGTATTATTTGTTTTTGTTCTGGTTGTAATTGTTTCGATTGTTGTAACCATTGTTTTGGTTGTGACCTAGGTTGTGATTTGGATACTGCTTTAGGTTGTGCCCCGGGATTCGTGAACCGGGGGTATTCCAGTTTTTTTGATTATTGGAATTGTTGTTGAAATTTCCATTCGCATTTCTGTAATTATTCGAGAATCCGTTCCTTTGTTGAAAATTCCTGTTTGGTTGCTGTTGTATCATGCTTCTATTTTGTGTTTCTACACTTAGAGCAATTTGTACAGCTTCGTTTAGAGTAGTTGGCCTTGCTGCTGCTACTATATTCCTAAGTCAATCGTTGAGTCCATTGTTGAATGCATTTAATCCTGTGAGATCTGTCATTTTCATTATTACTTGTTTATTTTGGTCACCCTGAGTAGCTATATATATTTGGTTTAAAATTGCTATTTGTTCCTCAATTTTAGAAACAAAATGTGCAACAGTTTGGGTACCTTGTCGCAAACGTGCTAAATTATTCTGGACTAGATTAATAGATTAATAGATTTTGATTAGGTTTATAGATATTTTTCAGCTTTTGAATAAATTTTGATATTGTGTCGTCTTCTTCTTCTGAAATGAATTTGTTTTTAACTCTATTAGATAATTTAGTTGACTTAACAAACCGAAGTAAGATGGATCTCTCGATTTTATCTTTAAGTGATTCAGAATAAAATTGTAAAATGCCTATAAAGTTTGATAAACTTTTAGCATTAGCAGTGAATTCTGGTATTATTTTTGAAGCTGAAATTAAATCAAAATTAGCCATTTTTACTTCAATATTGTCTATGGGCTTGTTTAATTGTTCTGTTATTGACTTAGGTTGCAAATATTTTTCTATCTGCTCTACTAAACTATCAAATTCCAACCTTAAATTCTTGATATCTTTGATATCTGTATTTTCTTCTATATCTAACCAGATTTGATGTATTATTAGTTTTGTCTTCACTATGTACTGTTTCATGTAAACTCTATTTGGAGTTTTTTTTAAAATTTTTTAATATTTTTCTTAAGTCAATTAAATCCATATGACATTGAATTTATTGCTATGCAAAGTATTTGCTAATAATATAATGAAGTAAAAATATTACAATAATTGTTATTGAAATTACAAATGAAATTATCAGTATCATATAAATGTGTTCATTAATTTACATTATTGGAAAACTTTTATATTATTTAACAATAGTTTGAAAAAAAAATATATATATTTTTTTTTTTTTATATATGATTTTTATTAAATTTTTATACCTAAACATTAGCATTTCTAACTGCTTGTTTTTTTAATATACTTTTTAAAATGTGAATTAATTTTTATTATTATTAATATAAATAGACATATAAAGTTTAAATATCACCAGATCACTAAAATTAACAATTAATCTACCTCTATTCTGGCGCAATATTACCTACCGTTTTATCTATCTCTCTTCTCTTACTTCTCTCTCTTCTCTCCCATTTTATCTAGTTTAGATAAACTTCTAAGTACTAAGTACTAAGCCTCTTTATTTCAACTCTGGCCTTTAATCACTGAATTGCTCTCTGGGTCAATGGTTGAACAAAATGGAGGACAAAATCGAACGGTGGAATGGAATAAAATTTTTCATTCATTTTTAAGAGATGAAGATGCGAATACAGTTTTATTGGGATAAAGACTCTCATATTGAGGTTGTGGATGCTTTTCATCTACCACAAAAGAAAATCGTCGTTCTGTCATTTACTATTAAGGTGGTAAAACTTGACAAGTACTTTTTGTCCTCAGCTCGCAGATATCTAATTCACCGACACAATCTGCTCTTACTTATGACACATTATCGTTCATATTTATGAACTTTCTTGTCCAAATTCCCTCTTACAGGCCTCCTCAGTCACTGATTTTTTTGACGAGATTTATTATTTTATTTACTCTATTCAGATATTTAATCGCAGATATTTAATAGTCTTCATTCTTATTTAAATAAGTACCATCGCTTTTAAAAAACATAAATTACGTTCTTACCCTTGCTTTAGATAAATTTGCTCAAGCAAATACTTCTAATCTTTCATTCCATGATTACTGAAATATAATTTTAGTCCGAAGAGTTATACAGTCAGATGGCTGAGATTCTAACTGATTTCTAAATATGGTTTTGGTGGGTTAACGTCTCACACGGTAGTTTTCGATATTTTTCACCCAATTAAAAAAACCAAAAAAGGAGTACTTATAATCGCATTATTCCTGAGCAGATGACAGCTTTAGTAGATGCGTTCGTATTACAAAAACAATATACGTAGAAAATCAATAATAAAATCGAAAAACAAAATTAATTCTATAAGCATACAAAATTCTATAAACATAAAAAATAAGACTGAGAGAAGAAAACTAATTGTCACACTAACTAAAAAATGCAATATTTCTATGCTATTTTTAATAATAACACATTGGAAATAATGTAAATAAAAAAAACGAGTTTTAATTAACATCGTACGCAATGCTGTTATATTGAAGAAACAGTGATGCAACAACAAAACTCTAACTTTCCTGATAGAATTTTACACCCCTGACTTGAGTTTAGCAGTCATTACAACAATGACTACAACAAAAAATATATTTAACATACATATACATATGTAACATAAGTTAATGCTTTGTATATTTCTTATTTTTCTTTCTCTGTTTTTGATTTTTATACTTTTTACATTGTGGTGAAATAAAATCTTATGAAGATTTTTACAACTTGACTGTAAGGTGACAAACATCAATTAAACCGTGTTCAAGCGGACTGTTATCAATGCTGTAAACAAACATTCATATAAAGATTTTAAATAAATCTATAAAATTAAACATATTTACTTGTTCGTGCGAGGGGCATTGAGGCAGTGGTAAGAAACGAATGCAGTTTTTTTTGCTTGCTTAATTGATCCAAACAAAAACAAAACTAATAATGTTCCATATAACTCGTGTTTTATTATTTGGTAAGCAAACTTTACAGTTTCTCTATGTTTTTATTTTAAATAAAGGTGTTTCATTTTCATTTAATTTCATGTCATTTCTTGTTTAGTGCTTTTTAAGCAAAAACAATTGAATGATAAAAACATTGACAGCATTATTGATCTTCATGAAGTGATCGGCAGATGTGTCGATAAACGGCAACATATTTGTTAATAATGAAAAAGTGATAAAAGTTTATAAGTGATTGATTTAATAATTGTATTAATAACAATAAGTTTTTATAAATTAATTTAACGCAAAATATATTGTTGATTAATAAATCCAATGTGATTTAATAGTCAGAAATTTTATTTAAAAAGTTAAAAAAAACGGATTATTTAACGGCAGTGGATAAAGTCGAGTAAGAGTGTATTTTTTGTATCATTTTTTTTTCTGTTATAAAAATTTGTTTATAAACTTCTGCGCCATGGGTTAAAAGTGTAGCAATATTTAAAGGTAAGTGCCAAAAAAGAAAAAAAAATATTTATTTTGCTTTTATTATTA
>NW_024032049.1:0-12225 GCF_002237135.1 Teleopsis dalmanni | reverse complement strand
GTTAAGATTGTACTTAAGCTTGAGTATCTCTAGTGCTAATTGGTTAACGGTTCTTGGTCGTCAGTGTTTATAAGTGGGGTAACTAAGTAGATCCTGTTTCACCTGTTTTTAACTAATAGAAAAATTGATTTTAGCTGTACAATAATTAATAAAATATTGGCGTTGTATTCGCAGCTCAGATTTAGTAGCTTTATTGTTATTGAGGCTGTATGTGCCTTGAGTAAAATAATTGGCAATTGTTGGTGTTTAGATCGAAGTTCATATTTAATAGCTGATTTTAATTGGATTCTTTATTGCCCTTGAATATAATTTTATTTAATTTTATCAATGAAAGATAAGCTATTTATAATTTATACCAAAATCTTGTAGTCGCTGCAGGTATATCTAATACACCAACAATTATATTGTATGAAAATATTATTTCAATAATTAAAAAATTTTGTGACTTAAAATATTGGAAAGATTTCAAAATTAAATATTTAATTAATTGCCTTATTTTTATAATTTCTCGCTTCAGTAAATACATGAATGTTATTAAATTTAATTGGTGTTTAACCCTTTAGTGTTGCATAAAATTTTGTGCTGGCTGCTTTGTGCTGTTATACTTAAATCAACAATGGTTCTTAATAATTTAATTATTTTTTTATTTGTTAATTTTTTTTATAATTAAATGCTGTTTTATTTATAAATTTTGTTGTTTTGTTTTTAATGTTTTAATATATAATAAGTTTATATTATGGAATTATAATAGATTTTTAAGTAAAAGTTTGTTCAGGTTAATTTTAAATCATTTTTAAAATTATTTTCATAGTACAGATAATTTTTCAGAAATTTCATTAAAAAAATACTTATTTTTTATAATATTTGCTTAGTCCTATATACAGTGAAAACTCTGTTAGTAGAGTATCGTAAAAAACGAAGACCTGTCTTAATCGAGTAATGTTGCTCATATCTAGTTTTCATTTTTTATATAAGGTATGACCTTTATATATAGTGTGTAGTCTTATATACAGTGAAAACTCTGTTAGTAGAGCATCGTAAAAAACGAAGTCCTGTCTTCATCGAGCAATGTTGCTCGAATCCACATTTTTTTTTTTATATAAGACACGACCTTTAAAACGAATAATTCTTTCAATTAGATATAATCAGTGTTTCCACTTAAAGGAGCTTTCACTGCACTTAAATATTCGTATTTAATTCGATTTTAAAATCTGTTTTTTTAATTCCAATGATGAAAACTTACTATTAAGCTTTTTCTTTGTTGTTTTAATATTTTATTTTATATTTGATTATTAAAATTATTTATAAATTTTTTTTATTTATTTATTTAATATACAAAATAGACTCGAAGCACCCGATGTCACAGGCAGTAGTTTAACACTTGGTACTGCTGGTTCCAGAAGGACAGTCTATTTAATTGATGAAAATCAAAAAATTCCTGATTCGAATAGTCAAGCACAAGTATCACCAACAAATAGTAATACATCATCAACAACACTAGGTGCGAATACAGCTGAACCACAAACACCCACAAATATACATACACAAAACAACGATAATCCTTCCACATTTCTAATGTATAATCGTATTAACACCATGATTGGTAGTAATCCAAGTGATCAACAGAACCAAGTTCAAGGCAATACAACACGTGAGAGTACACCAACCAATAGCACAATTAATCCGGATGATAAATTGCTGCGTAAGCGCACAGACGATAAGAATAATAGTATTTGGTATGAATATGGTTGCGTTTAAATTAATTTAACACAAACCAACATTCTAGTAATTGGTTTTAGTAAAAGTATTATAATATACACTTTTGGATAACTTTTCATCCATCCATCCACTAAGGGTTTGACGTTATAACTAAACATATAATTTACAAGATAAAAGTATTATTACAAAACATTATTTTAACGAATTTATGCATATATCATATAGTATATTTATTTACATCATATAATATTTATAGGAATAACGTCAACATCCATTAACTAACAGTTGCCTTAATTTTTAACTCAAATAATCCTTAATAGATTTGCCTTAAAGTGCAGTGAAATTGCTTTGCATTTAGTTTTTATGATATAAGCGCATTTACTCAGATATATAAATATATAGTTTATAATTCAAGATGCATTTCGAAACCATTTTCGTCAGTATGGCCGGTACCAAGTATGTAATGTTATATATAAGTAGAATCAATTGCTTTATAGACCATATGCAACTATTTCCAAGAAAGTTTCAAATATTCCATGAAATAATATAATAATATTAATCAAACTTTACTTCTATTTATCAGTAAAATATTGTTTTGAATGTTATTTATAAGAGAGTACGTATAGATTGTGTGATTTAGAGAGGTTGTAGTGTAAGTGATTGGTGACTTTTTAACGACTTTTTGATGACTTTTTTTTATTTATGTACTATAAAAAACAAATACGCTGAGACAAGGGTCTCGGTACTAAATAAACTTTGTGAATGGAAGGGAACTTTACCCTACAAAGATTCGCGCAGCATTTATTAAAATTTAAGATATTAACTTAAGATGTTCTCATATTCCAAAGTATAAATAAAACGTACTCTACTTTCTCTGAGGGGAATATAAAGGATATTGATTTTAAATGAAATTTTCGAAAAAGTGATTTAAATAGAATTTAAAGTTTATTAGCTTAATTTTAACTTCACCTTTATTTGAATCTATTCCTTAAAGGAATTAACTTAGTCCACATCCAGAGATAATCTGTTCTTCAAAAAGCTTTAACTTGTAAATGATTGATTTTTGTTTAAAAATATTCCTTAAATTTGATTTTAACATGAATACGACAGAACTGACTATTTTTACTTTAATAAAAACTATGGTATTTAAATAGAGAGGTGTTCACTGACGATGGGTATTTAGCAATACTCGAAACAGCTGTATGGTCAGCCAAAAATTCAATTATTTAAAACTTCTATAGATATCAACTTAATGTGTATTCAGATATGATTTACTTTTAAAATATTAAAATTAAATTTAACAATTAAAAATAACTATAATTTTTATTATGTTTATATATTATATATGATTTTGTTCTAATATAACACAGCAAATATATGTATTAATGAACTTTCACAGCAAATTAACAAAACTCCAAGTTCTAACATACAAGTCAAGTAACGATAAGGCTTTGAGTCAGTTGCTCAATGAACGCTGACTCTGAGCTTCAAATTTGGCAGGGTACGAGTTGAACCCTTGATACTTATAGTCGCAAAAGATTATGTATTAATAATTAAAAACAAGAAATAATTCCAAGAATACTGATGATTAGTATTTGGCAATACTCGAAACAGATGTATGGCTACCCAAAAACTCAATTAATTAAAAATAATAAAATTTTATTATTGTAATTTACTACTGTTCGAAACCTCTCTATTAAACATAATAGTTTCTATTAAGTAAAATAGTCACTTTCGTCATAACTGACGTTAAAATCAAATTTAATATTAATTGTTTGTTTGAATATAAACAAAAATCAGTTTCTCTTAATAGAGATTTTTGGAATTTAAATAAAATTTTAGATTATTTAATTCAAAGAAGGTAGGGTTTATTCAATAATAGGTATTTATATTAATTTTGAAAAAAAATCAATTCAGTCTTAACTCTTAAAGGATTGATTTTTGTGTAAATATATACATTAAAGATATCAGGTTTATCTTAATCCAGATACTATTTGGTTTTTAAGAGAAAAATTTTTATTCCCAAAAATCAAAATATTTAATTCTTTTAATTAATTAATTATGTTGAAGCTATTTGAGCCAGTGCACTTGAGCACTTTTACTCTCTATTAACTCGATGTATATTCAAAACCCCTCTTTATGCCTTGACTGGATTATTGTTGATCACTTTATCAGACTAAGAAATAATTGACCTAGCCGAGGAGCCTGTAACCATTCTCAGTTTGTTTTAGATACTATATTAATTTAAAACAATTTTTTCGAATCAATCCTCTTGAAATAAAAATTTTTTGTTTTTTTAATATCTTGTTTACATTTAGACTTATCGAACTTTTCGACGTTTTTTCGAATCAATCCTCTTGAAATATAAAACTTTTGTTTTTTAATACCTTGTTTACATTTAGACTTATCGAACTTTTCGACGTTTTATTATAACGCTATTATAAGCTAGAGAGTTCCTAGTTATTATAAAATTTTTAATCCACGAAATATTTCTTCTAATTAAATAGAAAAATAATTGACACATACCAAAGCAATAGTAAATAATTTATATATATAATTTTATGGTAATACATATAATTTTTATCACAAAAAAATATAGCAGTCATATTGATTTGTGATTTTCCTTGAAATAAATAAAAATTCTTTATTTCAATAATTTTTTTCTTTCCCTATCAGTTATTTTTTTCGTCCCTATCATTTATTTTTATAATGACTTACTATATATCACCTATGATCTCAAATCTCATAATTTAAACGTACAATTGTAAATGATGCAAAATATAATACAACCTCATAAATTTAAATGGGTTTATAATAATACTAATATAATAACTTGAATTTTAAGAGTAATTTATAATAATTATTTCTTACATTTATCTGAAATAGTTGCTTTGGGTTGTAAAGAGAAGTAGTAAAGTAACATTACATAAATATAAAATATTAAATTATATAAAAACTTATAAACCTTCTATGTATACTAAAACAATTCAAATGTTTCATTTTTAAAAAATTGTAATATATATTTATTTATAAATTATGCTTGGTATTAAATATATATATTAGAATCGAACACTATATAGCATTATATTGATAAATATACCATTTACTAATTTTAGTACCTTAATTAATACAATTTCAACGGCTTATTTATAACAATTTTTTTTTATATTACATTAACAAGCATATATAAGTTCAAATTTTCATCAGCTCTATATTAATTTAATTTATAATTCGTTTGAATAAACTTGTGACAGTGTACTTATATCTCAGAGTAATTAGTTCTAAATTTTTATCAATTCTGTTTACATAAGTCTTTTATTAGAAATATTCTAAAATGCTCAAAATAAAAATTTGAAACTATAGTACAAGTATAGTCGATGTATAATTAGCTGCGGGGCATATGCCGTATTTAAAGGAAATTGCTCTCTAAGTTTAGTTACTTAAGCATATATCATTGACTTAAAACCTAAGCAATATAATTGTAAAATAACAAAATAATTATAAACTTAAATCATAACTTTTGTTGCACAAAATCTCGTAATTATAACAGTTTTGTTTATATAAATATTATTTATAAATTTATTTTGTGTTGAAGTAAATATTGTATTTTTATAATTTTTAAATTTAGAAAATTTTTTATTTTTATACATAATATAAAATTTAAACGTTCGATTCAAACTGTGCTTTTTTGTATAGACTTAATATAACATTTCAAAATGAAGAAATAAAGAAACTTGCTTGCATTTACTTTTAAATTTTATTTGTTATTTACTAAAATTAAATTTTACATTTAAACAATTAAAACATACGCCTTATTTTATAAACATATAATTAAAAAAGTTAATACAATAACATTAAATATAACTAATTATTATTTGTTTAAAAATGCGTTTCAACTTATTGTGTATCTAAAGGGTTAATGTTGTTTCATTGATATTACTTAGAATTAATTTTATTTTTAGACTTTAGTTTCCCTAAACGCGTGCGTCCGTATTTTCAAAAACATTTAAGTCATTAAATTATTTTATATTTTCGTTAATTATTATATTTTTTCAAAGACAACAAATTTTACGTACAAAAATTACGTCGGTATTTTTATTCCCAAATGCACTTAGGTAAGTTATGGCTTTTTGTCGTTTGGTTTTCCGTCTTGTAATTATTAATGTGTCATGTAGATATAGATATATGATATAAAGGAATTTCTATAAACGTAAATGAAAATTTTGTCCATTTACTACAGTCTGTCTGCCTGGTTCACAGTAGTTCGGCAGTGGTGAGTAGACAAACTAGAAAAAAAGTTATAGAAACGATTAAAGCATTAATAAGATATAATTAATTATAATGGTATTAAGAATAAAAAAGATAACAAGATACACATACAAATAAATTCAATTACCATATTTTTTATTAAAGATATCTGATTACAAAATAAATAATCTATTTTTTATTTTTGTAATCTATTTAAATGAAATAATCTTTATAGGGGACAAAAGGTTCAATTCAATTAGAGGTTATTAATAATTTAATATGATACATTTAATAATAATAATAATAAGAATAAGAAAGAAAAAAAGAAAAACATACATACAAAATTCAAATAACCATATGTTTAGTAAAGGTATATGGTTTCAATACATTAGGTTAGTTTACACCTACAATCCCAAGAAATCCATTTAGGCTTGATTGTGTTACCGTATAATTAAAAACCCGAGGGTTAGAACCACTTAGAACCTTTGACAAAACTTATAAAACTATTCTTAGAGAGGTCATGTAGTAAATATTTAATATACTCAACAAAGTAGATGGGTGGGTCTTTCATCGCCCTCACCACAACCATGGTTTCAATATAAATAGACTACATTTTGTGAGCTGTTGTAAACTATTTAAATGATACAATCTCTATAGAGGAAAAAAAGTACAAATAGAGACGACGGTAAATTGATTAATATAATTAATATTAATAATAATAACAAGAAGAAGAAAGAAAAAGATATATACATAATTATAAATTCAAATAATGTTATGTTTAGGTTAATATAGATTGCATATGGTTACAATCTAAATAGTATACTTTTTTGTAATCTGTTTTAATTAAATAATCTCTATACTGGACAAAAGTTATAACGTAATTAGAGGAATATAAACTATTGTTAATAGTGACGCATTGGACAGTTATTAAAGACTGTGTAATAATAATACTTAAGCTGAAGTAATTACCAAATTAGTTACTGGGATTATATAGAAGAGTTATGTAAGATGAGTAACGTAGAAGGATAAGTGAGAATAATTAAACTTTTCCTGAGTACAGGTAAAGAAACCTTACCATCACATTGGGAGGGAGCCATAACTCGATAGAAGTCAGATTGGTGTGTCTATTGAAGCAAACGAACAGATAAGCGATGTTATGTGGCATAGAGCAGTAGTGTTTATAGTTAGCAAATAACTATTTAATACGTAGCTATATCCAAATCACAAATGAATTAGAACAGTCTAACGATATATCCCCAGGCACAATACTTATTAAAAAACATATAAACCGGAATTATTTATTTCTTTTAGGGGGTGATTGAATATTGAACGTATGTGAGGAGAAGTAGTTTTGGGATAGAACGACCTTGAAACTGTGTTTTCGACCTCATTCTTAACTTTCAAGAGACACCTAATATGGTTTTAAAGAGCTGCCAACTTGTTTGACACTATTTAAAGCTAATTCACACTTTCTTCAAACAATTTTTTTTCATATATAGACGTTATTCACTCTAAATACACTCTTAAACAGACACTCGACGTCAGCCATAGCGTTTTTGATTGGTAAATCTAGATTTAATCTAGATTTACTCTTGATCTGTTAAAGTTTGTTGCTCAATCGAACAATTTTGGAGTAATCTAACATTTTTGTTGTAGTGTTAGTAGACATTTATATTTTTCATAAACACATATATCGAATCAAATCTCATTTAATCTGTCAAGTCACATAAAACTGCTGTTAATTTCAGGGTAACCTTAGTATGACAAAATATCTAGAGTGTTATAAATTAATCTCGAGTGTTATACATTTCGCTCGAGATTTGCCAAATGTTATTTTCAAATTGCACTAAAAGTAAATCTCGGTTGATAAAGTTATTCCAGGTTAGGTTTAACAATCGAAAACCACATTCGTTATAAATAATAATAAAGAAATGTGTTTAGAAAAATGTTTTAGAAACATTGCCAATCAGAGAGGAATACTAGTGAGAATAGTTTTCACAGTATTTAAATTTAATTTAATGATAATTTGAAAACACATATAAATTATATCATTTCATAAATAAATAATAAATATTTGTTTACATACAAATAAACAATACTACACATTTATAAAGTATTCTGAGTATAATATTTTTTTCTAAATTTAATTTTTTATAGAATATATTTTACTTAACGCGTAATATTTAAATTAACCTAACCCTACAGACAAACAAAACAGTCGAACTAAAAAGTGTAGCGTACCATGGTTTGGTCATTAATCAAAATAAATGTCTTTTGTGCACTTGTCCAATATCAATAAAAACTATTTGGCACTCACCTTTGGTGTTTTCTGTTCTGTAGACATATAGCCTATGCAAAAAGATTTTGTTGTTTGACTCCAAAGAATTTCGCCAGTTCGATCTTCTGGATGATACACTAATGTTAATGCGCCTGCATACAAATTTTGATTAACTGGCAGAAATGGTGATTCTAAGAATTTATGCTTAAATGTATTATGTAAACTTCGAACAGCACAATCGGCTGTCAATAGATCCGTGCATATTTCTTTCGCTAGAAATGTTCGCATGATATATTCACCATTTCCAGTAGTGCATGTAGCAACGGATATATCAGAAGTGTCAGCAGCCCAAACACCAGCACCAAATGTAGCAGCTTGACCAACACGTCCAGGCACTTTTAAAAGCAGACCACCAGAACTACAACCAGCAGCTGTGTTTCCATTACCATCAACACATACAGCTCCTACTGTATCTAAGCGTGCTTCTATAGTTATTGGAGGTACGTCTGCGGTGACAGGTATAGTATGTTCACTAGCCAGTTTTTGATATTTCGTTTTATAATGATTATAAGCAAATTTTGCTTTACTTGATATCAAATCTTTGGGATCAATTATGTCACAACCCATTTCTTCTGCAAATTGCTCAGCTCCTGTACCAGCCATTATCATGGGTGGAAGGCGATCCATAGATAATAGTCTAGATTGTCCATCACAGATAACACGTGCCAATTGTATTGGATTTTTTACATTACTAACGTCTGTACATGCTCCAAATTGTAAATTGGCACCATTCATTATTGAAGCATCGCACTGCACACGCCCATCATAACAAAGATTTGAACCAAAACCCGCATTTGTGTTACCACAATTTTCCAACCGTTTTATGGCAGCTTCACAAGCGTCCATAGCTGTACCTCCTTTCAACAGCAAATCTGTAGCTCTTAAGCAGGCCTCTTTTATTACTCGCTGATATTTACTCTCATCGACACTGTTGCCCGCTCCTGGGGAGTGGCAAGTTTTAAATTGATTTTATTAAAATAAATTTAGCTAACAAACCTGTGTGCACTGCTATAAAACCAGACATTTTGCTTCAATATATGTTACGCTGCGAGATATTTGCAAACTATATTTTAATTCCGATTTATGTCAAACGCGACAGTAGTTTATTGTTTTGTTTGTGTATGCAAACATTCTGAAGTGCATAATTGAATAAGCAACTTAAATAAACAACTGTCAAAACTTGTTAAGTGATGTAAGCGACAATTATAGGTATAAGTATTCGGTTTTATTCAGGTAACCATAATGATTAGATACAGCTAGAGTTGCCGAGGTAACTGAAATTAAAAAAGTAATTTTATTATAAAATAATTGTGATAGTTCAAACCGCATATCTATAACACATAATTTGTTTTTTAGGGTCAACAATTTAGTTTTAGGTCGTGTGCGAGTTAGGCTAAGTTGATGCTAAACCAAATGGGAGAGTTTTTGGGATTTTTTGCACTGCAGTCATTTAGCCATTTATCAACACGTATCGACACATCACTACATTATCGGCACAACTTAGAATTTCCCTCATTTAGAACGCAACTTAGCCTAACTCGCACACGTCATAAATGTTATTATTTACAATATATTTTTTATAATATAACACAAATTTAAATATACTTCATTTAAAAAGAATTCATTGTGAATTATCAATTATATATATATAATTTTTTTGTGTGATATATAATTAAGTAAAGTTTACTAAAGTTTATAAAAATTGTATAAATAATTCTTTGGAAGATATTTTCTTCAAATTTTACAGATTCAAAGCACCAAGCCTAATACTGTAACCCAATAGCTAATATACGGATTTATTGAACCAACGAATATATCCAAAAACCACTGATAATAAGTATTTGGAAATGATAATAATAGCTCTATGGTCAACAATAGATAATATTAATTGCATACAAAAATTTTTCTTTCTCTTATTATCAAGTTCCACTGTAAACATAAATTATTTATAATTTTAAAAATATATTAACATCAAAAGTTTTGTGTAATTTATTTAACAACTAAATATTCAGTATCTATTGCAAAATAAAAATGGTTGGCAGCACTAGAACCAATTGTCAAAAATAAAATTGTGTTTTTATTTTTGCTGGTCAGTCAAAATAAAAATATAAGAATTTATTTGAACGAGTTTATTTTAAAAGGAATGTTGCGTAAAGTTTGTGTAAGTATTTATTATATTATATTATTATATTAAAAAATAAAGCAAATAATGTCACACATTTTGATTGCATAACACTGTATTAAATGAAACTGTTTGTAGTGCTCAAGGTATTCCGGTGGAATTCTACCGTATTTGTTAGGTAAACAAAATTTTTCCAGTGCAGCTGGACCAACTGGAAGTCAACCGCCAAAAAAAGAAGTTCTTAACCATGCTGATGTACCTATTATTGACTATGAAGATCCGGACTATTTACCACTGCCGGAATATCCCATGAGACCGGATGAACCACTCGAGGTACGCAAGCAACGGTAAGTTTAACGCTAAGTTTAGATTAAAATATCTTAAAGAGGTTCGTCAGCTCTAAGTGTGAACATAGTGTCTAACTTTAATGCTAATACATCTGTTATATTTGGGAGATATAGAAGTTTTGATGCACCGCGCAGATGACTACGGTGAAAAACAACCGTATTAGCATACACAGTTACACAGAGTGTCTGCCTTGAAATTGTTATGTTTTTCAAATCAAACCACTAAGTTCCGAAACGTAGCTGTCATCAGCGCGGGGCATAATTTACAAAAAATGGTAGTTTAAAATTCTTAGGGAAATTAGTTATTTTAATTTTAAATGCAAGATTAATTTAATTAAATACCAATTAATTCACTTTAAAATTTGAAAATTAATATAATTAACATATTGAATTTTTTAGTTTAGTCTACCAATCACGCAAGCGGGGCATGCTTGAAAATGATTTGCTACTCAGTACATTTGTGGCTAAGTACTTAAAAGACATGGATGCCAAACTAACGCTGCAGTACGATCAATTAATCAATGGTGTTTCAAATGACTGGGACATTTATTATTGGGCTACACAAGTTAAACCGACTCCTCCAGAACATGATAACGAAATTATGCGCATGCTAAAGAAACACGTAGCCAATGAACAATGTGATAAGCGTTTGAGGCAACCGGACCTGTAAACTTTATCTATAATTATTAAAGAATGTTGCTTTATTTTAAGAAAAATTTACTTTTTTGTTTGTATTCAAATATATATTTCATTACAATTAAATAATCTTCATGTGCTTTGTTAGTTGATATACGAAAATATACTGATGTGTGTTAGGTGCTACTTGAAACTAATCTGGATAAGATGTTTGTAATAATGTGTCATAATTCAGTGAGGACATAAGTTGTGTGTCTTGACTACGCGAGCATCGGCATCACTGTTGCGATCTGTCAAGTGTTATGTTTTGACAAATAACAAATCTTGCATATGTGTACATAATGCAAGCAAATTACATTCGATTAACATATATTAAATTAATACAAAATTAAAAGGAATGGTAAAAACGTTGAAAATTTCAAAATAAAGGGCTGAAATTTTTTTTTTCCCAATTTTCAAATTTATTACATTTTTGAATTTTTGTTTATATATGATATTTGACATCTGATTGCAATATTAGTTGGAATTTCCAATGAAAGTTCACAATAGTTTGCGTTGGTAACACTTTTTTTACTGGTCAATATGTTTGGCCAGAGTACCTATACTGACCAAAATAGAGAAAATAGTGTTGTTGGTTTGCGTACATTTCGGCAAGCAATTTGTTATTTTTTGCCATACTTACTAGCCACCGAAAAGGCCTATTATTGATGGGATTCTTAAAACAACTTAAAATACAGTTTAGTTTGAAATTAAAATTAATTAAATTTATAAATTTATTTTCATTTATTTCATTAATTTTCATATATATATATTTT
>NW_024032048.1:0-12234 GCF_002237135.1 Teleopsis dalmanni | reverse complement strand
AAAAACATTTAAACAAAACAAAAATATTTTAGCTTGAAATTTATTTTTAACACTGTGAATATAACAACTAAAATATGTGTATGTATTGTATTTGCAAAATTAAAAAAAATTAAAACATATTTTATACATTCATGACTTCAATTATTTCGATTATTTCACAAGTTTGGTTTCTCTACATCTGGAGAAATAGAAGCTTTATCTCGACGTTTTCGATTTGAAATTGCACCATTTTTCAGAAAGTTATGCGGAGAATATTTATCATCACCGATTAAATCATTCAACGGATATCGTTTAACCACATCAATTCCTTTCGATTGAAAAACAATGTTTAGATCCTTCTGTATTTCCATATGCCATGGGACAGGTATCGGAATTGAAAGTTGAATTTGAGATGTCACTTCTGATGTCTTAGGCGCCTCTTCTGCAACTTGGCCATTTGTGACTTCATCGTCATCGTCATCGTGCAACACGGTGTGATGTTGTTCCACATGTTCTATTAAAAGCTCCAAAGTTTCATATTTTTCGCAACAATGAGAGTACTGGCACTCAAATTTGACCATTTTTAATAATTTTGATCTTAGAAACTTGAATTTATTCTGTTGACTTTACACAACCAATAAGTAAAAAAATTTTCTTCCCACGTTTATGTCAATTGCATCATATAAGAACAATGTTGCCAGATCAAATTATTAAACATGTGTTTTTTTAATTTACAAAAAAATTTATAAAAAAGGAATTTTAACACAATGTTCACACTTCACGATTTTCGAATGTGAATTGTTTTTATTTACACCGTAATACTTAAAAATTAATTCAGTTATAAATCAATGTTAATAAAATCTCAAAAATTCAATAAAATTTATATATTAATAATATAAATTTAAATAAGTTCTGTTTTTGGTTGAACTTCGACACAATTGCAGTTTCCTAAATATTGCAATTTTACAGATTTTGTTTGGAGAAAGTTTTTCAATTCAGCTAAATGTCGGTACTGTTTAAATAATCAGTTATCAAGATGTTACACACCGCTTTTCGTTCCTCCTGTGATGTGTTCCCTTACATCGACTAGAGTTAAAGATTTCCCAAGCTCATCAGACATGTTGTCAGACTTAGATTCGCGGACTTGTCGGATGCGTTTGGCAATAATTGATTCTAAAAATGTTTAAGAGCTAAGTACCGTTATTTAACGGTACCGTAATGTTTTAGAGTTAAGTACCGATATTTTTGCGCTCTTCTCTGTGGAGTTTCATTATTAACAAACACTAGTGCTCCGCTTTGTTACGTTTTCTGGTAAAATTTGTTTCAGCAAACCTAACTTTTTGCATAAGTCTGAAGTAAAACCTTTTCAGATTGAAAAAGAGATGGTCTTTCAGTTTACGATTGACTCTTGATCAGCACATTCAGCTACCGGCTGATACCCATTTCTTTTGTTTTTTCTTTAGTAGACTCTACATGTCGCGAAGAATGTTGTATTATCATGGCAATTGGGCAAGATAAATACTGGAAAATGGCGTAAATGGCTTGTATAGAGCCCCATGTACAAGTAAAGTATTTATACTACTGGTTGTAGTATCTAGATAAGCCATTTATGATTTAACTTAAGGCCCCAGCTAGGTTGATTATTAGCACGGGTCGTATTAAAATTTAGTTCAGCAGCGGCTAGGTTTTGCACTTACAGTTTGACCCATTACATTCAATTTCTGCTATCACGTCCTCGTCCTTCAACCTGGACAACGTGAACAACCAAATGAGAGACATGGTAACCAACTCGTGTTGATCTTGAAGTCACAGCTAACGAGACAGACAGCTTGGACGGAGCAATTTCGATATAATCGATTTAGCGGCTTACTGAAGTTGTGTAGCGGCTATTCACCAGAAAGGGCTACAGGCAG
Source organism: Teleopsis dalmanni (assembly GCF_002237135.1). Lineage (NCBI taxonomy): Eukaryota > Metazoa > Arthropoda > Insecta > Diptera > Diopsidae > Teleopsis > Teleopsis dalmanni. Next base: position 10,342 of record NW_024032048.1, on the reverse strand, counting down.
GTATTTGACTCGCTATACAATTTTCCGTGCTTCTGCTAAAATTTTGCGCTGTGCTGGCGAATTTAAAAATTTACCCAAGAAACAACAACAACTACAACTCTTGTTGAATTGAGTCTTTGGTGACACTATTTCGTCGATAAACAATCATCGGTTCAAAAATGATAGGTACAAAGTCTGCAAGTGGAAATCCTGTAGAAACTAATCCACCTGTATAGACAATGGCCGTCACAGCATGCACTCATATATGGAGGTGCAAAATTCATGTCAGAGAATCAAACAAAAACTATTGAGCTTGATTGCAACATGGAATGTTCAAACGTTATCAGAACTATCCATGGTCGAACAAGCTTTCAAAGTAAGGCGAGCTTACATCTTAGCACTCGCAGAAAATAGATGAAGAAGTATAGGAGAGTTCACAGCGCATACAGATAAACTCTTTGTAGATGTAGCAAATTTGCTAGAGCAAATGATGTTGGCATCATATCACGACATGCAAGATCTGCAAATACTCCTGGACAAATGTGAAAAGTGAACTTTAAACTTTAAATTTGATGCATTCAACTTCTAAAGTTTATTTTCTTATATATTACCAATTATAAACTTCAGTAGGTTTAAAAAGTCAACCTCAGAGTTTGAAAATATTGATTTAAACCCTAAAAAGTTTACAGGGTTGAGAATTTAAACTAAAATTTTCGACTATGTACATTTTACAGAAAGTGAATATAAACTTCATGTCTTCATTATCTTCAAATAATATATACATATTTAACATCGTATATAATTTTTATTTTGCTAACAAAAATCTGTGTTACAAAAGTTAGTGTGGCAACACTCAGTGTCTCAGTCTTAAACGTTCCTTCATAATAACTTTAACGACTGGAACACTCTTTTCTAATGCTTTTGCATATGTAAACAAACAAACACCTAAGCCAAGTACTGTGAAAAAAAGTGTTAAGGAAATATAAATAATTAATTTTTAAATTTACAATTAAATGTTTCGAAATTATAAATTACAATGGGAGTCTTATTTAAGAATGATTGTAAATATAAAAATTGCGGGCTAGAATTCGAAAATGTAGCAGCCTTGATACGCCACATAGAACAGGTTCATGTATTCGTAAGTGACAACGAAGAAACACGTGGTTATGAGCATATGATTGCGTTGAGTAAAATATTGCCGAATAATATTGAAGATGTTCAAATGGGTAAAATTAGCCATATCTACTCTAAATAAATATCCAAATTAATTATATTACAATTCAAATGAAAGGTATCCGTCTATGCCATGACAATCGTGCTCCGCAATTGCACACAGCATTGCCTGCATATTCTAATGAGAATGCCACTTCATCTATACAATCATATTATTTGGATGCTACTAACAGTCATGCATCACCACCTTCCTCGCTTGAATCGAATAGTTCTATTTAATTTTTTCAAGCGAATTAAGCTGGCAAATGGTACAAATACCATTTGTAATATTATTATTGAATTGCCTATTATATCACAAATAAAAACATCTGTAAGTAATGCTGCGACGCCGGCACCACCCACTCATATTCCTGATGATGGACAGCGCTTACATTCACAGTATTGTAGAAAAGAGTCCAAAACCCAGTTTTAATAACAGATCGATCACATAAAAAGCCATACCTTTCAAATTACCTAAAAAAATGAGTTTGAAAGCAAATGCTGAAAAACAGCATCGGATAGAGATACAGAAGAAGATATTAGAACTGTCGAAGATATATATAAATGTTCTAATTAACCTGAAGAAAAAATGGTTTGTCATCTCTCTAAACATTAATTTTTTGTATGCGCTTTAAATAAAACAAAATAAAATCATAAAAATATGTGTCTTAAGTTGAACAGAGTTACAATGTTATTGGTGTAAAGTTATGTATCTCAAAACTAGACAGTATAGTTTACCAATGAATTGCTAAAGGGCCAAAGATCGTTAAATTGATTGTGCAGCTGTGATAATCAAGAAAATTTCTTTGTGTTACAAACAGCCTGAGAAAATTTTAATGTTATTTTGCAATAATATAAAAATTTAATTAATTTCTCTAAACTGAAAGTTGTCAAAAAGAATCTTAATAGAAAAAAATACACATTTAAATGCTAAAAATCTTTTTCACCTGTGAAAGTGAATAAAAAAACTTTACAAAAAAATATTTAACTGTTAAAGTGAAGTAACAACATTTTGCAATTGAAATGAATTCGTATCCTGTACAAATCTTGCTACGAGCAACAAACTTTTCCGACAAACTTTGACTTTGGTTTTTGTTACAGTTTAACTTGGTTTCGTTGTTGACACAAAACAAAAACATTTTAAATAAAATACTTTATTTTTCATTTAAGGAAGGATTGAAGCAATTACACGCCCACAGTTTTGTTAAGGGGAAAGACTATCTATTTAAGCTGGAAAAACAAACTCAAGAAAAAGGTTGAAAATGATATTTGTATTAAAGAAGAGCAGGATATAAAGCAGGATATGATTAAGTTGAAACAAATGCTAATCCTATATTCATAAATAAATAATAACATTTAAGATCTTATAAAGTTTATAATGCAAATATATTTCCACTAAAAAAAATAACAATAGACAGCATACGTAATAAGTGCTTAAGAGTAGTTGATGAAAATTAACAAACAGTTGGATATACGAAAACTAAATTATAATAAGCAACATAAATTTTAAAAAGAACATATATATCTTGTAAATACATACATATATATAAATTTATTTAGAATATAATTAATGTGATGATAAATAATAATTAAATAAAATATATTAGTTAATTCTTAATTAATTGCTTTTATTTGTTTTTAACAAAATTTATGGTCGTATGAATTGTACATTCTCATTTCGAATTCAGACTGATAACACCGTGAAATGGGTACAATTATTTACCTAGAACATGGCTGTAAGACTTGACACGAAATGTAGTTATATCTGTATGGATCTTTAAATTTTATTGAAATGCACAATTATTATTGTAGTGTTATTGGATTACTTCTGGTAGATCCAATGGTAAAAATTTATTTAAACCAAACATGAAAATCCTCTAGATATGAAAAATAATACTGTAAAGCAATAAAAATAATTTAGAATGTATTTCATATACGTATTATTATACGCAACAGAACAAGGTAGAAATTTTGTTGAGCATTTAATAGTGCACATTGAAGAAACAAGGGTTCTGAAACAAGTCATATGGGTTTCTTATAATTATAGATGTTATGAATATCTCTTCAACTATAAATACCTGTGAATAAGTAATTTATTTTATAATTTTAAACAAAACAAATAAATATCAAATAATAAAAAATAAAGTCACTTGATCGCAAGTTATCCCTAAATTATGTATAAAAGTAGAAAAGTGAAATTGCTCACAGCATTCGTTATCTGGCTTTCGTCAAGTGCACATATATTGTAGACTAAGAGTAATAGAACTTATAACAATTTTCGCAATGGAATACGACAGTAATCATCATTTCGATCAAGAATTCGATTTGTTATTTGAAGTAGCTGGTGGTAAAAGACACATCGTGGAATTAGCATCACAAAGTGAAATCAAGCATGACGAACCACTAACCTACAGACCAGTAAAATCTGCAAGAAGAAGAATAGCACACGTACCGAAATATATGAATGATGTGGATGTTATTGCAATCGATTATAATCAAAAAGATACATCTAGAAAAATCACGGAACAACATGGAACCATAAAACCTATTGATTTGAAGAAGAAAAATAAACTTAAAGTGACATCTGAAACAGTACAAAATGCTTTAGTGAACGCAAGAGAGAAAAAATCGTCAAATTCAGAAAATAATATGAAGAGGAAGAGGGATGATCGAACTATATGTGCTGCTCAACAGAAAAAGCAAAAACTGTCTCAAAATATTCTAGACAATTTTATTAACTCAAGAAAGGCTCAAAAGAAATCTGTTAAAGAAAAAATATCGTCAGATCTTCATAATATTGTAAGTGTTACTGAATTTGTAAAACCGCAAGAAGCCCGACCATTAAAAGTAGATCAAAGATTGGAAATTTTGAAGAAATGCAAGCAGCTAAAAACTCAATCAAAAGTGAAAATACGTCCGTATTTGTACACAAAATACTGTTAGGCAAAATATAAAATTTTATACGAGTATAAAGACGGATATTTTTGTTAATAATATTTAATATGAAATGTGAAATGACAAAGTATTTCTTACTGATACTCTTAATACTACATACATTCTCTTGTAAATAGACATACATATCTTGTAAATACATATATATATATAAATTTATTTAAAATATAATTGATGTGATGATAAATAATAATTAAATAAAATATATTAGTTAATTTTTAATTAATTGCTTTTATTTGTTTTTAACAAAATTTATGGGTCGTATGAATTATATATCCTCATTGCGAACTCAGACTGATAACACCGTGAAATGGGTACAATATTTACCTGGAACATGGCTGTAAGACTTGACACGAAATATAGTTATATCTGTATGGATCTTAAAATTTTATTGAAATGCACAATTATTATTGTAGTGTTATTGGATTACTTCTGGTAGATTCAATGGTAAAAATTTATTCAAACCAAACATAAAAATACTCTAGATATGAAAAAACAATACTGTAAAGCAATAAAAATAATTTAGAATGTATTTCATATACGTAATATTATACGCAACAGAAGTTTAGAAACAAACCAGGTAGAAATTTTGTTGAGCATTTAATAGTGCACATTGAAGAAGCAAGGGTTCTGAAACAAGTCATATGGGTTTCTTATAATTTTAGATGTTATGTATATCTCTTCAACTATAAATACCTGTGAATAGGTAGTTTATTTTATAATTTTAAACAAAACAAATAAATAACAAATAATAAAAAATAAAGTCACTTGATCGCAAGTTATCCCTAAATTATGTATAAAAGTAGAAAAGTGAAATTGCTCACAGCATTCGTTATCTGGCTTTCGTTAAGTGCACATATATTGTAGACTAAGAGTAATAGAACTTATAACAATTTTCGCAATGGAATACGACAGTAATCATCATTTCGATCAAGAATTCGATTTGTTATTTGAAGTAGCTGGTGGTAAAAGACACATCGTGGAATTAACATCACAAAGTGAAATCAAGCATGACGAACCACTAACCTACAGACCAGTAAAATCTGCAAGAAGAAGAATAGCACACGTACCGAAATATATGAATGATGTGGATGTTATTGCAATCGATTATAATCAAAAAGATACATCTAGAAAAATCACGGAACAACATGGAACCATAAAACCTATTGATTTGAAGAAGAAAAATAAACTTAAAGTGACATCTGAAACAGTACAAAATGCTTTAGTGAACGCAAGAGAGAAAAAAGCGTCAAATTCAGAAAATAATATGAAGAGGAAGAGGGATGATCGAACTATATGTGCTGCTCAACAGAATAAGCAAAAACTGTCTCAAAATATTCTGGACAATTTTATTAACTCAAGAAAGGCTCAAAAGAAATCTGTTAAAGAAAAAATATCGTCAGATCTTCATAATATTGTAAGTGTTACTGAATTTGTAAAACCGCAAGAAGCCCGACCATTAAAAGTAGATCAAAGATTGGAAATTTTGAAGAAATGCAAGCAGCTAAAAACTCAATCAAAAGTGAAAATACGTCCGTATTTGTACACAAAATACTGTTGGGCAAAATATAAAATTTTATACGAGTATAAAGACGGATATTTTTGTTAATTATATTTAATATGAAATATGAAATGTGAAATGACAAAGTATTTCTTACTGATACTCTTAATACTACATACATACTCTTGTAAATAGACATACATATCTTGTAAATACATATATATATATAAATTTATTTAAAATATAATTAATGTGATGATAAATAATAATTAAATAAAATATATTATTTAATTCTTAATTAATTGCTTTTATTTGTTTTTGAAATTTGTAACAAAATTTATGGTCGTATGAATTATATATCCTCATTGCGAACTCAGACTGATAACACCGTGAAATGGGTACAATATTTACCTGGAACATGGCTGTAAGACTTGACACGAAATGTAGTTATATCTGTATGGATCTTTAAATTTTATTGAAATGCACAATTATTATTGTAGTGTTATTGGATTACTTCTGGTAGATCCAATGGTAAAAATTTATTCAAACCAAACATAAAAATACTCTAGATATGAAAAACAATACTGTAAAGCAATAAAAATAATTTAGAATGTATTTCATATACGTAATATTATACGCAACAGAAGTTTAGAAACAAACCAGGTAGAAATTTTGTTGAGCATTTAATAGTGCACATTGAAGAAGCAAGGGTTCTGAAACAAGTCATATGGGTTTCTTATAATTTTAGATGTTATGAATATCTCTTCAACTATAAATACCTGTGAATAGGTAGTTTATTTTATAATTTTAAACAAAACAAATAAATAACAAATAATAAAAAATAAAGTCACTTGATCGCAAGTTATCCCTAAATTATGTATAAAAGTAGAAAAGTGAAATTGCTCACAGCATTCGTTATCTGGTTTTCGTTAAGTGCACATATATTGTAGACTAAGAGTAATAGAACTTATAACAATTTTCGCAATGGAATACGACAGTAATCATCATTTCGATCAAGAATTCGATTTGTTATTTGAAGTAGCTGGTGGTAAAAGACACATCGTGGAATTAACATCACAAAGTGAAATCAAGCATGATGAACCACTAACCTACAGACCAGTAAAATCTGCAAGAAGAAGAATAGCACACGTACCGAAATATATGAATGATGTGGATGTTATTGCAATCGATTATAATCAAAAAGATACATCTAGAAAAATCACAGAACAACATGGAACCATACAACCTATTGATTTGAAGAAGAAAAATAAACTTAAAGTGACATCTCAAACAGTACAAAATGCTTTAGTGAAGGCAAGAGAGAAAAAAGCGTCAAATTCAGAAAATAATATGAAGAGGAAGAGGGATGATCGAACTATATGTGCTGCTCAACAGAAAAAGCATAAAATGTCTCAAAATATTCTGGACAATTTTATTAACTCAAGAAAGTCTCAAAAGAAATCCGTTAAAGAAAAACTATCGTCAGATCTTCATAATATTGTAAGTGTTACTGAATTTGTAAAACCGCAAGAAGCCCGACCATTAAAAGTAGGTCAAAGATTGGAAATTTTGAAGAAATGCAAGCAGCTAAAAATTCAATCAAAAGTGAAAATACGTCCGTATTTGTACACAAAATACTGTTAGGCAAAATATAAAATTTTATACGAGTATAAAGACGGATATTTTTGTTAATAATATTTAATATGAAATGTGATATTCATTTATTTGTTTTTGAAATGTGTAACAAAATTTATGGGTCCTATGAATTATATATCCTCATTGCGAACTCAGACTGATAACACCGTGAAATGGGTACAATTATTTACCTAGAACATGGCTGTAAGACTTGACACGAAATATAGTTATATCTGTATGGATCTTAAAATTTTATTGAAATGCACAATTATTATTGTAGTGTTATTGGATTACTTCTGGTAGATTCAATGGTAAAAATTTATTCAAACCAAACATAAAAATACTCTAGATATGAAAAAACAATACTGTAAAGCAATAAAAATAATTTAGAATGTATTTCATATACGTAATATTATACGCAACAGAAGTTTAGAAACAAACCAGGTAGAAATTTTGTTGAGCATTTAATAGTGCACATTGAAGAAGCAAGGGTTCTGAAACAAGTCATATGGGTTTCTTATAATTTTAGATGTTATGAATATCTCTTCAACTATAAATACCTGTGAATAAGTAATTTATTTTATAATTTTAAACAAAACAAATAAATAACAAATAATAAAAAATAAAGTCACTTGATCGCAAGTTATCCCTAAATTATGTATAAAAGTAGAAAAGTGAAATTGCTCACAGCATTCGTTATCTGGTTTTCGTTAAGTGCACATATATTGTAGACTAAGAGTAATAGAACTTATAACAATTTTCGCAATGGAATACGACAGTAATCATCATTTCGATCAAGAATTCGATTTGTTATTTGAAGTAGCTGGTGGTAAAAGACACATCGTGGAATTAACATCACAAAGTGAAATCAAGCATGATGAACCACTAACCTACAGACCAGTAAAATCTGCAAGAAGAAGAATAGCACACGTACCGAAATATATGAATGATGTGGATGTTATTGCAATCGATTATAATCAAAAAGATACATCTAGAAAAATCACAGAACAACATGGAACCATACAACCTATTGATTTGAAGTAGAAAAATAAACTTAAAGTGACATCTCAAACAGTACAAAATGCTTTAGTGAACGCAAGAGAGAAAAAAGCGTCAAATTCAGAAAATAATATGAAGAGGAAGAGGGATGATCGAACTATATGTGCTGCTCAACAGAAAAAGCATAAAATGTCTCAAAATATTCTGGACAATTTTATTAACTCAAGAAAGTCTCAAAAGAAATCCGTTAAAGAAAAACTATCGTCAGATCTTCATAATATTGTAAGTGTTACTGAATTTGTAAAACCGCAAGAAGCCCGACCATTAAAAGTAGATCAAAGATTGGAAATTTTGAAGAAATGCAAGCAGCTAAAAACTCAATCAAAAGTGAAAATACGTCCGTATTTGTACACAAAATACTGTTAGGCAAAATATAAAATTTTATACGAGTATAAAGACGGATATTTTTGTTAATAATATTTAATATGAAATGTGAAATGACAAAGTATTTCTTACTGATACTCTTAATACTACATATTCATACTCTTGTAAATAGACATACATATCTTGTAAATACATATATATATATAAATTTATTTAAAATATAATTAATGTGATGATAAATAATAATTAAATAAAATATATTAGTTAATTTTTAATTAATTGCTTTTATTTGTTTTTAACAAAATTTATGGGTCGTATGAATTATATATCCTCATTGCGAACTCAGACTGATAACACCGTGAAATGGGTACAATTATTTACCTGGAACATGGCTGTAAAACTTGACACGAAATATAGTTATATCTGTATGGATCTTAAAATTTTATTGAAATGCACAATTATTATTGTAGTGTTATTGGATTACTTCTGGTAGATCCAATGGTAAAAATTTATTCAAACCAAACATAAAAATACTCTAGATATGAAAAACAATACTGTAAAGCAATAAAAATAATTTAGAATGTATTTCATATACGTAATATTATACGCAACAGAAGTTTAGAAACAAACCAGGTAGAAATTTTGTTGAGCATTTAATAGTGCACATTGAAGAAGCAAGGGTTCTGAAACAAGTCATATGGGTTTCTTATAATTATAGATGTTATGAATATCTCTTCAACTATAAATACCTGTGAATAGGTAGTTTATTTTATAATTTTAAACAAAACAAATAAATAACAAATAATAAAAAATAAAGTCACTTGATCGCAAGTTATCCCTAAATTATGTATAAAAGTAGAAAAGTGAAATTGCTCACAGCATTCGTTATCTGGTTTTCGTCAAGTGCACATATATTGTAGACTAAGAGTAATAGAACTTATAACAATTTTCGCAATGGAATACGACAGTAATCATCATTTCGATCAAGAATTCGATTTGTTATTTGAAGTAGCTGGTGGTAAAAGACACATCGTGGAATTAACATCACAAAGTGAAATCAAGCATGATGAACCACTAACCTACAGACCAGTAAAATCTGCAAGAAGAAGAATAGCACACGTACCGAAATATATGAATGATGTGGATGTTATTGCAATCGATTATAATCAGAAAGATACATCTAGAAAAATCACAGAACAACATGGAACCATACAACCTATTGATTTGAAGAAGAAAAATAAACTTAAAGTGACATCTCAAACAGTACAAAATGCTTTAGTGAACGCAAGAGAGAAAAAAGCGTCAAATTCAGAAAATAATATGAAGAGGAAGAGGGATGATCGAACTATATGTGCTGCTCAACAGAAAAAGCAAAAACTGTCTCAAAATATTCTGGACAATTTTATTAACTCAAGAAAGGCTCAAAAGAAATCTGTTAAAGAAAAAATATCGTCAGATCTTCATAATATTGTAAGTGTTACTGAATTTGTAAAACCGCAAGAAGCCCGACCATTAAAAGTAGATCAAAGATTGGAAATTTTGAAGAAATGCAAGCAGCTAAAAACTCAATCAAAAGTGAAAATACGTCCGTATTTGTACACAAAATACTGCTAGGCAAAATATAAAATTTTATACGAGTATAAAGACGGATATTTTTGTTAATAATATTTAATATGAAAT
>NW_024032047.1:0-12237 GCF_002237135.1 Teleopsis dalmanni | reverse complement strand
GCTTAACCGTCAACTAGGATTCTATGGTGAGTTCCGCGACCTTTTATATGTGTCTTTTAACGGATACGTACTCGGATTGTTTTTGACTTACTGTTTAGTGTCCTTATTTATTACTGTTCTCCGTTGTGCACCCTACACCCTGGAAATTTTCATACGTACAGACACACCAACTGATATGAGACAGTTTGTTACCGCATATTTTAAACTTTAACTTAATCCGTTAATAAAGTTATCCTTTAGGAGTTGATAAGTTTTTTTCCGATGTACCCTACAGTCGGTATTTGAGGCATTGACACCGTTAGTTTTTCGGAAGTATTTTAACTGAAGAAACATATATTACCCATGTTATAGATGTTAATAGGTTCTTGGTGTTATCATTTTCTGGTCTCCATGATATACCTTCAGATCAGCGATGTGAGCCTTTATTATTTTATCCGTTCGGATGGATTTCAGACTAACTATTACTGGAGATATAAATTTTTGTACTTTGAATGGCCCGTCGAATTTCGGTGCAAGTTTTGCTGAAAAATCGTTTTTGGCATTTGAGAGGGGATGTTGTCTAACCCACACTAATTGATTTATCCGTGGTTTCCAATCCCGACGACGCAAATTATAATACTTCGCTTGGTTGGTTGCGGCTTGTTGCAGGTTGTGTTGAACGGTTTTGAACACCCGTTGCAGTTTCTCGGCTTTTGCTGCTGGAGCTACTTGAGGATTTCCTGTTCCTGGGGTGCATTCGTCAAATAAGTTGGCAGGGAGTCTCAACTCTCGCCCTTGTACTAGATAGGCTGGAGTGTATTTTGTTGAATCTGATTTCGCAGTGTTAATGGCTAGAGTTATTTCCGGTAACATTTCATCCCAAGTACGATGTTCTTCGCGTGCCGTTTGCGACATTAGCGTCTTAATAGTTCGGTTCGCTCGTTCAGTAGGGTTCTCCTGTGGCGTGTACGGGGCTGTGGTTCTGTGTTTAATGCCCATCTTTACCAACCATTGTTTGAAAACGTTACTAGTAAATTGAGGCCCGTTATCAGTAATGATATCTTTGGGTGCCCCAAATCTGGCTAATATTCTTTCTCTCAATGCTTTGATCACATTGTCGGATGTCGCTCGACGCATTGGTATCATCTCTGTCCATTTTGAAAATTTATCTAGTATCACCAGCAGCATTGTATTTCCATTTTTCGATCGCGGTAATGGCCCCATAAAATCGGCTGTGATGGTAGCAAATGGTTCTTCGGGGATTGTAGTCAGCATCATTCCTGCCGGTTTGTTTGAACTTGGTTTGTATTTGTGGCACAATTCACATCTTCTTACATGTTTAGCAATATCACGTGACATACCGGGCCAATAATACTGATTCTGTATACGCGCAATGGTCTTGCGAATACCAAAATGTCCGGCAGGTGTGTTGTCGTGATTCTCCTCTAAGACTCGTTGCCGCACATTTTCAGGCACACATAGCCTCCAACGACTTTCCGTATGACTTCCTCGATCGGCTGGAAGACATTTGTACAGTTGTTCATTCTGGATGGCAAAATCTGGACTCTGTATTGGATTATGTTTTACCTCTTCAACTTTGCGTTCATACCATTTGCCCTGCGCTTCACCTTCGGGTTCTTCTATGATTCTTTTCGCATCTTCTATTGGCTGTCGTGAGAGAGTGTCGGCTATTACGTTCAACTTACCACGGCGGTACTGAATGTCGAATTGATATTGCTGTAATTCTAAAGCCCATCTGGCCACTCGCCCTGTTGGATTTTCTATGGAATTGAGCCATTTCAATGCTAAGTGGTCGGTTATAATGACGAAATGGTATCCCTCCAAGTATGGCCTCAGTTTGCGCACTGCCCATACAATTGCTAAACATTCCTTCTCGGTTGTAGAATATTTTACTTCAGTTTCGGTCAAATGCCTACTGGCGTACGCTATTACTTTCTCCACACCCTCAATCTCTTGTGTTAGTACGGCACCTAAGCCAATGTCACTGGCATCGGTTTGCAGACAAAATTTGACATTGTAATCAGGACACGTTAGAATCGGTGCTTCGGTTAAGCGTGTTTTAATCTCCTGAAAGGCTCTTTGTTGCGTTTCTGTCCACTTCCAATGTTTGCCTTTTTTTAATAGCGACGTGAGTGGGTGCATAATTCGTGCAAAGTCAGGTACGAAGCGCCGATACCATGAAGCTACACCGAGAAATTGCCTTACTTGTTTGATATTAGTTGGGGTGGGGAGATCTCGAATGGCGGCGATTTTATCCGGATCAGTATGGATTCCTTGGGCACTAATCATGTGTCCCAAATATTTCGTTTCTGTTTTGAAAAACTCACATTTATCCACATTTATCCTTAGATTGGCTGCTTTGAGACGGCATAGTACTTCTTTTAGGTTACGTGCGTGATGCTCGAATGTGGTACCCGTGACAATGATGTCGTCCAAATACGCAAATGCATGTGGTTCCATGTCCGCTCCAATAACTTGATCTAACGCTCGTTGAAATGTAGCGGGTGCGGAGTGTAGACCAAATGGGAGTACGCGCCACTGGAATAGTCCTCGTCCTGGTACGGTGAAAGCTGTGAGTGGTTTACTCTTCTCGTCCATGGGAATCTGCCAATAACCATCTTTCAAATCGATGCTACTTATGAATTTTGCATTGCGAAGGCGATCTAAAATGTGGTGAATACGAGGCAAGGGATAGGCATCTGGAATGGAATTCGCATTTAGTTGTCGGTAGTCTACACAGAAACGCCATGTGCCATTTTTCTTCTTTACCAGGACCACCGGGGCACTGTAGGGACTTTTGGATGGCTCGATACAATTTTTCGCAAGTAGTTCATTCACCTTTTCGTCGATAATTTTCTGCATTGCGGGATTCTTAGGAAAATATCTTTGTTTAATAGGCCGGTCGTCCTTCATCACTATCTTGTGGGTGGTGATATTCGAGACGCCACTCATGGCCTTGAAATATTTAAGTTCTTTGTCCAGGAATTCCTTAATGGTAGTTTCGTGTTCTATTTGGGCTAGAGACGCACTGGGTATATACTTCTCCACTGATGGGGGGTCCGTATTACTCATGACGATGAGATGATCTCCTATTTGTATTGATGTGCCTATTGCTTGAAAATAGTCCAAACCTAACATGATTTCATCCGTACTTTCATTTAAAATCAACAACTTCTGTCGTATATTCTTTTTCCCCAATTGAACGTTTGCCTCTATATACGTCTGAACATGCCTCGTGGTATTATCTGCAAGACGAACCTTTATGGAAATCTTATTTTTATGTAACATGAGGCCCAATTTTTGAACCAGTGCCAGGCTGATGAAACTGCTTGACGCTCCCGTATCCAGTGTAGCTTCAAGGGGATGGTCGTCTAATCGTATTCGTGCTAGAAGACGATTGCGTTTTAAGCAAATGGGTTCTTCGGCGTTGGGACAGGATGGAATCGCGGGTTGTTTGTCTCTCCTGTCATAGAACGGACCCGTCTGAAGTTTCCCGAATCTTTACGGCAACATTCGATTGTGCGGACTCCTTTGTTACCGCATTCCCAACAAAATTGTATTGAACGATTTTGACATTGTCTTGCTACGTGCCCCGATATTCCACATCGACGGCAGGCCTGTTGGGGATTTAAAACTTTCTCCTCGTAAGCTTTAAGTAGATGGCTGCGTTCTTCTTTCGGACGACTGGATTGAGGTTTGTCTTGCCCATGTTTCAATGTCTCAAAGTCTTTCGCTAAAATGATTAGTTCATTCAACGTCGTAAAGTCCCTTCGTTTGATGTACATCTGGTAGCTGATTAGAGAATTCCTGTATATCCTTTCGAGTTGTTGTGATGGAGAAATATCGGCCTGTCGCATTAAATTCTGAAGTGTTAAAACATAGTCTTTAAACGGTTCTTCCTGTTTTTGCTGTCTCGACCGGATTTCGTCCTCCAGTTTTTCGAAATATCGTGCAGGTAAAAAAAATTGAAGGAAGTCGTTTTTAAATTGAGACCAAAGTGGCCACTGTCTATTGTTGTTTCGATACCATACTAAAGCTCTATCCTTCAGGAGTTCTGGCATTGTGCGTGGAATAGCATTGAGGTCGATATTTTCCATGGTTGCTACTTCTTCAACTCTCTCGATAAAGGCTAGTGGGTCTCTTCCACCATCATATTGGACTGACCAGCTTCTTACTTGAGCCATGGTTGGAACATTAAGTGGTGTCAAAACTGGTACTAGTGAATTGCTTATTTTTCCTTCTATACTGGCATTGGTACTTGTTCTTGTATGATTCTGTGCGAGGATTGTTAACTCATTGCGGGTGACCGAGTCGTAGTTTCCTTCTTCAATGAAATTAGTCATGCGTCGGCGTAGTTCTTCCATTGTTCCGGTTGTATCTAACTGAAAGTTTTCCAATTGTTTACTCAGTTCATCTTTGCGAATATTATAGACCCATGATTTATTTGGTGTTGGAGATCTTCGAGCTTCGTGTAAATTTTGTGGGACCTCCGCTTTCGGTTCTGTATTGTTTGAGGTATTAGGGGCAAGAGTATCCATAGTTGGTTTCGCTTGTGCCATGGTAACGTGGATATTACTTTGATTATATTTTAAGAAGTCAATGTCCCTGCTCGGGCGCCAATTGTAACGACAATTTTTCGTCGCTCTGTTTGCCGGGGTAATACTCAGGGGTTGGTCCTGGGTCGTTACAATAAATTTGTATTCACAAGAACAAGACTTCTCAAATAAAAGATTGTGTGTTAAATTTCAATATTTATTTATTATTAAGTTGTCTTAAAACTAACAATGTTTATTCATTTATATTTGATATGTATAAAAATTATTATACCTGTTGTGGAAGAAAAGTTTATGGGTTATAGATGTTATTATCTATAGACGTGTTCACGCCTATATATATATATATGGCTTAGTAAGTTGGAAAGGATCTAAAACGTGTTCACGCTTTATATTAGGTTTTAATAGCAGGATATGAACGTGTTCACGCTTATATTTGCTACTGGGAAAGGATATAAACGTGTTCACGCTTATGTACGGTG
Source organism: Teleopsis dalmanni (assembly GCF_002237135.1). Lineage (NCBI taxonomy): Eukaryota > Metazoa > Arthropoda > Insecta > Diptera > Diopsidae > Teleopsis > Teleopsis dalmanni. Next base: position 7,202 of record NW_024032047.1, on the reverse strand, counting down.
GCTATAGGAGGAATAAAACGTGTTCACGCTTTATATTAGGTTTTAATAGCAGGATATGAACGTGTTCACGCTTATATTTGCTACTGGGAAAGGATATAAACGTGTTCACGCTTATATACGGTGGCTGTAGGAGGGATAACAAATCAAAGGAATATTTGGTATGTAAGTCTCTGTTTATACTTAGCTCTGCGACCGACTTTGTATGTTGTGTTTGACTGTCCAAGTCCCTGGTGCGTTCTCTTGTCTTCGAAAGTTGATAACGAGCCTCTGTCTGCTTCTGAACACTTTGCGTGTTGATCACTGACTGCCTCCCCAAGCCAATGTATCCTCTTATATACCCATCAGACCAAACTGTAGTGTAGCGCATTTGTTTGTTTTACGGCTGGTTTGAATTTTGATGTCAATGTATGCGTGTGAATTCTTATTCTACTGTTCAATATTTTGTTTACAGCTGTCTTGAATTCGCCGTGGTGCATTTTACCTGCGCGCGCATTGTCTTCTCTTCTTTTAGCCGCTGCACATATTGTTTACATTTGACGTTTGTTAGAACGCGTGTTTATGTTTGCTAAATTTTAATTCGTAAATTAAAGAGAAAACTATAATAAATAAGCAAAAGTAATATTCATATTCATTAAATGAAAGTAATATACATATTCAAGGTATTTGTTTATTTCTATAAATTCCATAATACAATTTCAAATTCATATTGTGTTCGCAGCAGTCGCAGTTGCAGTCGCAGTCGCCGGTTCGGACTCGTGTTAATTTTTATGTGGGGTGGAAATTTTAATGTAAAAATTCCGTCCTTACAAGGTTTAGTTCGTACTGTGTCGCAAGTTTGGCAAATGCAAGAATATCGTACCTGCGTAAGCCCGAGAAAATGTGGTAATGAACAGTATGAATCGGGCATGCTTTTAGAGCATCTTTAGAAGATTCTCGAATGAAATTCAGGCAACAAAAATTGTAGTACAAATTAAAGAAGGCGTCTTAGTATTTCGAAGAATATGTACATATCATTTTTTCAATTGCTTGGATCCAGGTTTCTAGTAGGCGGAGATTTTAATGCCAAACACTTAAAATGGGATTCCTGCCTAATATCCCCAAAAGGAAGACAACTTTTCGAAGCAACTAATGTACTCAATCTCCACTCAATTTCAACAGGTGAACCCACATACTGGACAACTACCTGTAAGTCCAATTTCGACTTGTCATCTGACCACTCGCCAATAATAATCACTCTCAATGACTCTTGTGAAATTTTGGAAAAATGTATTCTTCATAACAAAAATACTGATTGGAACAGTCATCGTCAACTAATTACAATTGGTTTAAATACCGAAGTCCAGTTGAAAACTGAATTTTGATGTGACTGAAGCAGTAGAGCATTTCAACTCATGTTTCCAAATGTCTACATGGAAATCAACTCCTCCGTTTTTAAAAAGTGTTAAGCAAGAATATCCATTTAACATTAGATAACTAATCAAAGAAAAGCGTAGGATGAGAAAACATTCGCAAAAGACGAGATTCCCTGAGGATAAAACTCGCTTAAATAAAATATGTAAACTCGTTAAAGTCCTTCTTATAAAGTACAACAATAGTCGTACGTCCCTGTACCTCCAAAACCTAACTGCTTCATGTGATACAAAATACTCCCTCTGGAAAGCCATAAAAAAGAACAACAGACCGATTGCTTATCAATCAACTATAAGCAAAATAAACAACTCATAGGCTAAAAGTGACATTCAAAAAGCAGAAAGATTCGCGTTACATTTGGATCAAGTTTTCAAGCCAAATGATAATCAAAATATGCCAGATATCATAAAACAAAGAATATATTTTCTAGAAGAGCCTTACCAGTTAAAAGATATTCTATTAATGAAGTTAGGGATATAATAGTGAAGTTAAAAGTAGAAAAGGCTCCAGGATACGTTTTAATCACAGGAATGGCCCTGCAGCAGCGACTAAACGCTGTGGTAATAAGGGGGGTTTATTCCATTACAGTGAAAGATAGCGCAAATTTCCATGATACCGAAACCAGTGAAAAGCCTAACCGATCCTGTCAAAAGTTATGGAAATCCTGTTTCTAAAGCGCCTTACATCGATTATTCAACAAAACCGGCTCATCCCTGATCATCAATTCGATAAACTAAAACTGAAACGACCCTTAAATTTTTTCATATTTCTAAAATCATACCTCTCGGCACTTTTTCATTAAGCATGGAAACGAAACTACATGACTTCATGATATAGGAGCAAGAATACTTCAAGGTAGCACAATGGGCCCAATGCTTGATCTTTTATATACTGCGGATCTTCCCCTCACCGATGAGAGTGTAATGGGTACATTTGCAGACGATACAGATATTTTATCAATTGACAGTGACCGAATTCGTGTTTCCACCAAACTACAAACTTGCCTTAACAATGTTGCTCTGTTAGATGAAAAATTTTCCGTATCAAACTAAATGAGTCAAAATCTGGCCAAGTCACATTTACTACAAAACATTCCACCTGTCTTAATAAACAATTTATTATTTAAAATAGTCTATTTGTGCACCCCGACCTAAAAGATCTATTGTGCGCTTATAGGCCCAACTAGGACAATTTTAGACTATTTATAAATCTTATAATTGCAGTGAACTTAATTTTACCTATTTGATTTGGGACCTACCAAAGGTAATCGAGTCTACATCTTGCCGCCGCTGGGCAATTGCATAGAACATGTTCTGATGTTTCCTTCTCCTCATGAAAGAGTTGACATCGTTTCAACATCAAATTTATAATCGTTTCTGCTAAGGCCAATCTTCTTGACTGCTGCATGCCTGCTTTGGCTCTCCAGTGTTCAAGTAGATATTGTTTCTCTAGTTCACATAATAAGTTATTTATGAAACTATCTGTTAACCCGCAGGAGGGCTCTGGACCAATGATTCCTGATCCTGCACCGCAATCTTCCGTCTTGGACCCATCAGTATACCGTAAGTGAGAGCCCTGTTTTAAGTTAATTTCATTGTTTCTCCAAATTAATCGGTCACTAATGACCATTTCGAAAGCTAATTTTCTATTCATCTTATCAAAGACCTTAATGTACGGAGAACCTTAAGACCTTAAGGCAGTCGAGCTGGCTACCATGAAATTAAAGGAAGTCATTTTTTTGTTCTGCATTCGCAATCTGTATATTATTTGTCTGTGTTATTACTTAAAACACTTTCAATTTTACTTTATTAATAATTGAAATTACGTTATTAATTCTTATGTCGTGAAAAGAATCTACTGTTATCTTTAAATCACAACACGTGGAGATGTAATAACCATTGAGCTACTTCACGCTGAACATTTTTCTTCTTAACTGTCTGAATAAATGCAGTGCAATCAGTAACTATTTGTTTCTTATCGATCAACATTCGCATCAAAGTTATCTTTTACTAATTTTGTGATTTCCACAGAATTCACAGTACGTTTTTCAGTAGATAATTCAGCCTTATCAATATCTATTTAGTTTTTAATTTCTTCACATTCAGTTCCAAAAACATTTTCAGTTTCTGTATTTGTGGTGTTTTTCATTTCAACATCATTTACTGCAGTTCCAACAATATTTTTGTCTATTTTTTCACTACTGGGAGCTGGGGGTCGATTCCGCAACTGTAAAAAAAATGTTGTGTACACGAAAACAAAAAACTTATTTCTCACCGCAGTTTACACTTTCTTGTGAAATGGTATTTCCGAAGTGCTAGTGAGTTTTTCGTGCTGAATGTAAAATTATAACGTGCTGAATGTCAAACTATGGCGTGCTAAATGTATTTTTAACAGCTGTTAGTAAATACATTTGTATTTACAATAAACTAAATTCCATAATTGCAATAGACAAACAAACAAGATGTTGTATATTATATTAATAGAAACGAGGAAAAGAAACAAGTTCGATTAATATAAAATTGAAGGAACGATTAATGTGTAAATATTAAAAAATATACTTTTAGGTGCCTTTTGAATGCAACAAGAAGCCATCTTAGAGATAATCAAAATCTATTTGAAATCTCCGGAACCCATTTTTTTAGTTTATATAGGTTTTCAAAAGAGTTACTCATTGAGTTTTTAAATTGTATTAAAGGAAAATTTGACGTGCCTGAGCGCATATCGTCAGTGTCAGTACATTTACGATTTTTAACCGCTTTGCGATTCTTTGCTTTAGGATCTTATCAGTATGGTCTCGGTCAAGACTTTTTATATGCGTTATCTCAGACATCAGTATCAAGATATATTACTGAAACAGTGGATATTTTGATTGAAATATCAAAACACCACGCATACTTTCCTGATTTACAGGAGCAAATTAAAATAAAACAAGATTTTTATGCGAAGTTTGAATAATATGTGACTCTATCTCGGCAATAAAAGAATATTTAAAGTCCATGTATATGCAAGATAGAGGGATTTAATGGTTTTTGGGTGACAGTGGTTTTCTATTACATCCATGGCTCATGACTGCTTTTGCTGAATGTAATAATCCAAGTGAGGAATAATAAATTTCACAAGGAAGCAAGAAATTTAGTTGAGCGCTGTATTGGAACTTTAAAAAGTGGATTTCGATGCCTATCACCTGAAAGAATTCCGCATTATGATTCTGCTAAAGCAGGGACAATTATAAATGTCCGCATTATACTACACTACATATTAATGCGCAAAAAAATGTCATTGCTACCCAACGACGAAATAGAAAGGGAAATACCAGAGAGGAATATTGATACGCTTCCAAGTACTAGTTTCGCAAATAATAATTACTTGTTACAAAGCAGAAGTGAAAGGCAGCAAATTACTGATACATATTTTTTTAATTAAATAGTATAAAAAATTTTTATTTTAATTACACAAACTTATTAATAATAAACTTAATAAACTCAATAATAATATAACAGCTATATATTAATATAAAATACTTCATTAAACGTTTATGTATTATAACCTTGTTGTAAAAATTCTAACTTCTTTTGCTTCAATTCAATTATTTTGTTAAGGAACTCTTGCTTTACAGCGAATTCTTCCAACTTTTTTGCTTAAATTCGATAATATTTTTAGATAATTTTGTTTTGCAACGAATTTTTCTTTTTCGAACTTTAATTTTTCTTCTTCCAGAGAAAAAACTCTCTCCTCTATCGAAAGGCTGCCGTTACTAGGTCTTGATTTCATTTTTCGCTGCCTAATTGTTTCATATAGCGACCTCTTTTCCTGCGTGGTCTGTGATGTTGCAGGTTGAATAGGGTTCTGCAGATAACATAAAATTTCTACTTTACCTATCGTTGCAAAATAAATATTATTTTGCATAAATTCCACAAGTACAAGCTTTTGCTCCTCGCTTACTTTTTTGCCTTTTTCCATATCTAAAACATATAAAAAAATAATAATACAAATTTATATATAATCGTTGCTTGTTACTTGCTTCTGCTTTTTAGAAACTCACGGTCAAATATACGGTGAATTAAATTTGACAAAAGTGTATACTTTTTGACAGATAAACACACTATTCACAATTGAGGAATAGTAAAATTAAAATGTAAACAAATTTTTGTGAATACTTCAGTTTGCACAGTTGCGGAATAGACCCCCTGGTACTTCTTCTGTATCCATTTTTTCAATTAGTGTAGCAATTCATTCTGATTTCTCAGTTTCTTATTCTCCGTACTTTTAGCTGCTGTTTCTCTTCCATGCAAGGTACTGAACGATCCCCTTCTCAAGGCCTGCAAACGTGTGTAATATTGTTGTTCTTGCTGTTTTTTTTCTGCAACATTTTGTACGTCTACTTCTTCCGCCCTTTTTTCATTTATTACGTGTTCGCTTTTTGTGTCCAGCTTACGGCTTTGTTTTTTCTTTTTATACTCTTATGTATTTTTTATATATGATATACGTAATTTACAAAATCACTATGCACTATTTTGACAATGTGTTTTGCTCTACGGTTGAGTACCCAAATTTAATATATTTTAACTACTTTTAATATCTAACAGGTAATGTAACATAATCAGTAATATAAAATAAAAAGTAATATTCAAACACGCGACGCCTTCTCGACTTCTATTTTCAACTATCACAACTCAACAACTGATGCTACTTTACTCCTTCATACCTTTCTCCACTACACTGTATTCAGGGTTGCCCTGTTGGCAGTACCGGCGTTAGGGCTGGGCGAGGTGGGGCGACAGCCCAGGGGCACCAAAAGTAAAGGGGCGCCAGATCGACGTAAAAAAACATTTTTCAATTAAGTCTTTTCACTTCCAACCTTACTTAAACTAAAGTTATTTAATACCTCTTCTTTATATAGTAAACAGTAGGCATTATTTATTAGTGTGCACTAAGCGTAAAGTATTATTTTCCACTAGTGTGCACCGTGCCTAAGAAAAAGAGTTCACTCTACTTTTCTGCTTTTCGTTCGCATTCATCCGTTAAAATACTATTTGTTTCAGTAAGAAAAACAATAAACTTGGTTAAGCAACTTTTACCATATTATATAGTTAACTTTTATTAAAATGTCTGAAAACGTAAGTAGTGCAAAAAAACCATTTGTAGCACAACATAGAAAACAGAAGATGGAAAAAGAAGCTAAATATAAAGAACCTAAAAAGTTTATGAACATTAATAAATATATTACAATAAAAAATCGAAACGTGCCTTCTAAATCACACATGCAAAATTATATTTCTGTCGTGGAGTCTTCGACAAGTACAGTACCTGTTGACGAAGTTTTGCAAAAGTCTAAAGAAGCTTCTTGTGCTGCAGGGTCAAATTTTACTGAAAATGTTGGCACTAGTGATCAATTACAAGATTTAGACACCTATGGGTAAAACAATGACGTTAGTGATGTTAGTAGCGGATCCAGCTACTTGGACACCAGTGCGAAATAATAAATTAATTGATTATATCACAACTGCGGGTCCAGTGCACATTTATATTGATGATTATGCAAAGAATGACACCGAGCTACATTTCCCTACTTTTTATTCTTCGAAATTATTAATAATGAAACAATAAAGCGTCGCTGATTACTCTGTTTCTAAAGATCGGGTTTATTGTTTTTGTTGTCGGCTTTTTGATAGAAGCTCAGTGACGAACTTAATATCTGAAGGATAAAACAATTGGAAACACTCACCCGAAACACTTATTAAAAATGCATGAAAATAGCTTTTCTCACAAGAAATTTTATCTTAAGTGGATTG
>NW_024032046.1:0-12241 GCF_002237135.1 Teleopsis dalmanni | reverse complement strand
CATAAGTGAGTAATTAACAAACACGCTTGACAAAAATAATTCCCAATTTAGTTGTGTGGACTGCATAACACATTTCAAAATATGTCATTCCGTCACTATTTATTGTCAGAATATAATGAAATGGCGCACTGTTGCGCACAATAAATTTCACATGTATAAGCGTTTTAAAAAGTTCCGGTCTAAAACATTAAAAAACGAATAATACATAATTCAGTTATTAACAATCATGCATGACAAAAATAATTCTCAACTTTGTTGTGTGGATTGCGTAACACATTTCAAAATATGTCATTCTGTCACTATTTATTAACAGAATATAAAGAAATGGCGCACTGTTGCACACAATAATTTTCACATGTATAAGCGTTTTAAAAAGTTCCGGTATAAAACATTAAAAAACGAATAATACATAATTCAGTTATCAACAAACATGCATGACAAAAATAATTCTCAACTTAGTTGTGTGGACTGCGTAACACATTTCAAAATATGTCATTCCGTCACTATTTATTAACAGAATATAACGAAATGGCGCACTGTTGCGCACAATAAATTTCACATGTATAAGGGTTTTAAAAAGTTCCGGTATAAAACATTAAAAATGAATAATACATAATTGAGTTATTAACAAAAATGCACGACAAGAATAATTCTCAACTTAGTTGTGTGGACTGCGTAACACATTTCAAAATATGTCATTCCATCACTATTTATTGACAGAATATAACGAAATGGCGCACTGTTGCGCACAATAAATTTCACATGTATAAGGGTTTTAAAAAGTTCCGGTATAAAACATTAAAAAACGAATAATACATAATTGAGTTATTAACAAACATGCATTACAAAAATAATTCCCAATTTAGTTGTGTGGACTGCATAACGCATTTCAAAATATGTCATTCCGTCACTATTTATTGACAGAATATAATGAAATGGCGCACTGTTGCGCACAATAAATTTCACATGTGTAAGGGTTTTAAAAAGTTCCGGTATAAAACATTAAAAATGAATAATACATAATTGAGTTATTAACAAACATGCAGGACAAAAATAATTCCCAACTTAGTTGTGTGGACTGCGTAACACATTTCAAAATATGTCATTCCGTCACTATTTATTAACAGAATATAATGAAATCGCGCACTGTTGTGCACAATAAGTTTCACATGTGTAAGGGTTTTAAAAAGTTCCGGTATAAAACATTAAAAAATGAATAATACATAATTGAGTTATTAACAAACATGCATGACAAAAGTAATTCCCAACTTTGTTGTGTGGATTGCGTAACACATTTCAAAATATGTCATTCCGTCACTATTTATTAACAGAATATAACGAAATGGCGCACTCCTGCGCACAATAAATTTCACATATATAAGGGTTTTAAAAAGTTCCGGTATAAAACATTAAAAAATGAATAATACACAATTGAGTTATTAACAAACATGCATGACAAAAATAATTCCCAACTTTGTTGTGTGGACTGCGTAACACATTTCAAAATATGTCATTCCGATACTATTTCTTAACAGAATATAAAGAAATGGCGCACTGTTGCACACAATAATTTTCACATGTATAAGCGTTTTAAAAAGTACCGGTATAAAACATTAAAAAACGAATAATGCATAATTGAGTTTTTAACAAACATGCATGACAAAAATAATTCTCAACTTAATTGTGTGGACTGCGTAACACATTTCAAAATATGTCATTCCGTCACTATTTATTAACAGAATATAATGAAATCGCGCACTCTTGTGCACAAAAAGTTTCACATATATAAGGGTTCTAAAAAGTTCCGGTGTAAAACATTAAAAAATGAATAATACATAATTGAGTAATTAACAAACATGCTTGACAAAAATAATTCCCAACTTAGTTGTGTGGACTGCGTAACACATTTCAAAATATGTCATTCCGTCACTTTTTATTGACAGAATATAGTGAAATGGCGCACTGTTGCGCATAATAAATTTCACACGAACAAGTGTTTTAAAAAGGTTTGGTATAAAACATTAAAAAATGAGTAACACATATTTGAGTTATTAACAAACACTTGCATGACAAATAATCCAACTTTTGTTGTGTGGACTGCGTAACACATTTCAAAATATGTCATTCTGTCACTATTTATTGACAGAATATAATGAAATGGCGCACTGTTGCGCACAATAACCTTTTCTGCCGGTTCGTTTAGAGCTGGGATAACTCAGCCTTGTCCACGGTCCACACAAGAAATTTGTTGGTTAGACCCTGGCACTTCAAATTTTCACGCTGTCGATGCACAGAACCGCAACCAACCTAATCGAAACTAACTTAAATCGACGACGAAACTGAGTTGGTGGTACAAATACTAACTCACCAGGCGGCCGACACGATATAACACCCGCACACGTGACTGTTCAAGCTACGTGAGTGGTATTACAGGTCGCCGATCACACGCCCTTCCCTGTTCACTGTTAAAGCGCCCAGGGGTCGGAGGCGTTAGGTTACTATTGAAGCTACCTATCGCTACCGACACTATGGCATAGACCCACGTGACTATTAAAGCTACGTGAGTTATACCCCGTGCAACCGTGATTCAGTCACTGTTGAAGCCCTGAATCTTGCTTACCTATATCTCTCACTTGTGCCTTTGACTTGGGTTCCCACTTTGAATATGTACTGTTCAGGAGAAGCTAGTATAACTTATACTTTACCAATTCTTTTGTTACGAGCTCTCGTTTGTGTACCTGTTTACTTCTATTTTTACTAAGAAACAACAATTCTCATTTATTCTCTTTTTTATTTTCGTTTTTATTTATTAGAAGAATTTATTAAAATTTATTTCGTCAACAAATAAATAATGATGTACAAAATTTTAGTTCTTTACGTACACGTTAGTTTCCTTTAAATTCGCTTATACAATTCATCTTATAAGTTTTCACAATTTTCAAATAAAAATTAAAATTTCTTTGATATTAACAGATATATGTAATTTTAGGTACAAAACTCAGTTTATATGTACTTTTGACTTTATTTTTACTTGGTTTTAAATTCGATTTCCAGTTTTACAATTTATAAAGAAAATTATTAAAATTTCGACATTATCAAATATACATAATTTTATGCTCAGAACTTAGTTTATATAGATACTTTCTACTTTACTTTAAATTCACTTTTATGTTTTCACAAATGTTCAAATAAAAATTAAAATTTTCGATAATAACAGATATATGTAATTTTATGTACAAAACTCAGTTTATATATACTTTTGACTTTGTTTTTTACTTGGTTTTAAATTCGATTTCAAGTTTCACAAATTTATAAAGAAAATTATTAAAATTTCGACATTATTAAATATACATAATTTTGTGCACAGAACTTAGTTTATATAGATACTTTCTACTTTACTTTAAATTCGCCTTTATGTTTTCACAATTACCGCCGTCTTAGTCAAGAAATTTTATTGCAGCTACTGAAGCCAAGGCCCGGAATCTTTCGATGCACTTCGCGGTTGAACACAACAAGAGGGAGCTTCTTCCTGGTGCACGCAGTTTTATACCGTCAACGATCAACGGTGCCAGCTGTAGGTACGTTAAAGTTCAACGAGCGTTGATCGAAGCTCGTTAGCTGATCCCACTGTAGTGCACTAGTGAAAATCCCGCTTTAAGGCGAATTCTATTTCTTACTCAGGTGGAAGTTGGGAGTTGTTCTTGACTAAGCTTTTTTTCAGTTCCACATCTTTGTACAAAAGCTTTTTTTTTTTAATTTGACATTTCATTCTGCTGTTTTGTTTTGATCTTATTTGTTTCTTCTTAACAAAACGTGTCGTACCAGTGAAAATGTTTCCGTGAAAATTATTTTAAAAGTATTTTATTTTCAATAAAAAAATATTAGCAACATAAACTCTCAACGACAGCTCAAGGTGAGTGCATTATTGTTTTATTCAAATATGTTTGTTATGCATTGACAAATAACTTTCATGCAATTTCCGAATTTGTCAAATGCAAAAATGACGTCGCTGATGGCAGAGGATCGTGGTGAGTTGGTTCAATTTAATGTGTTTATCAAGTAACCAACAATTTTTTTCTTTTTTTTTATATTATGGGAACCTTCGATTAATTCAACTTCACAAGATGTTGTAACAATCAAATTTTAATTAACAAAATTTTGGTTGTTACACTCCCTCCTTTCTTCCGGGAAACGGATCTATACGGATGTGTCCACTTTTGGCTATTCTAATCAAACATAATTCATCATCTAAGGTGGCCTTAAATCGGTGCCTTTTGCCTTTCGACCATTTCTCCAAATTGTAACCATGTCGCTGCAGGCGTGCTGCTGGGTTTACGTCCACTCGACTTTCTACTATGCTGTCTGTACTAGTTATAGCCGGTGAGTCACATGCCCCTGATGTTGAACTGAGTAGTATTTTTGCCAGGGGAGGCGTAGGCGGACATTCCCAATTTCGTACAGCTTGAGGTATAACTTGTTCATCGCCAGACCCTACTGGCGAGGCTGTTAATTCCAGAACATCCTCCGTATCCCAGCTACATGGGGTGTACTGTAAGGGGCTAGATTTCAGTTCTGTTTCAGCTGCGTTCACGGTTCGCGCCATTTCTTCTGTATCGGAGTCTTCGCCGAACAACTCTATAAAGCGTACACATAGCCGTCGTCGTAATGTCTCATCTAGATCTGCCTTATGTTTCCATGACCGGTGTATATTCGCATTCGATTTCTCCAACATTATGTTCTCGCGCCCAACAGTTCTTGCCATGCTAATACGTCTTTTGAACCTATTAAAGTAAAATTTATTAGTATGCAATTACCTTTTGTTTTCTTTAAAACCATTAATTATAATATGGTTTAATACGACTAATATGGGCCGTCAACAAACTATCGGTGTCTAGATTACGCAATTTTACAATGACTGGTGACAGGAAATCTATGACTTCATATGGCCCCGAAAACTTTGGTGCTAGTTTTGCATTAAAGGCTTCTAGTGCGTTGGACAATGGTTGGGTTTTGTTTAGTACTAGAGAACCACACTTTGGCTGCCAATTTCGATGACGTAAATTGTAGTGACGCGCCTGATCTTGAGCCGCTTTCCCCATGTTTCCCTTCACTATGGCATATACATCTAGTAGTTTACGCGCCTTTTCTTCTGGTGTTTCCATTGGCCTACCTGTGCCAGTCGTAACAGAGTGATACAATGTATTCGGCATACGCAGCTCTCGTCCTTGTGTAACGAACGCAGGAGTATAACCGGTTGAGGCCGAAACGGAGGAATTTATAGCCAGCGTAATTTCTGGTAAATACTCATCCCAGCGTCGATGGTCCAACTTTGAATTCTGAGCGATCATTGTTTTTATCGTCCTATTGGCTCGTTCAGTGGGATTGCCTTGCGGTGAATAAGGTGCAGTCTGTTGATGATGAACACCCAGTTCCTCCAGAAATTGCTTCAATACTTTGCTTGTGAACTGTGTACCATTGTCGGTGACGAGAATTTTTGGTACTCCGAATCGAGACATAATATGTTCCCGAAAAGCACGTCGTACTCCTAACGCTGTAGCATTCCTCATTGGAATAATTTCTACCCACTTTGAAAATTTGTCGAAAAACACAAGTGCCATCGTATTGCCCTTAACAGAACGTGGCATAGGACCGATGAAATCTGCACACACCGTCGCCCATGGTTCTTCTGGAATAGCGGTTAGCATCTTCCCAGCACTCATTTGTTGTGAAACTTTGTACCTTTGACAGGTGTCGCATTTTTTTACGTAATCTCTTATATCGCGATACATCCCAGGCCAATAATAGTTAGCCGCAACACGAACAATTGTCTTCTGATTACCTAGGTGCCCCGCGGTGACACTATTATGACATTCCTTCAGAACTCGAAGACGCAAATCACGTGGTACGCATAGTTTCCAGCACGGCTGGCCTTCGTTATTAAAACTGTTTGGGATCCGACGATATAACTGCTCACCTTCAATGATGTAATCAGGGTATTTCGCAGGATTTTCTTGCACCGCTTTCTTCAAACTTAATAGCCATCCACAGTCACGATCACTTTCATTATTCGTATCTAGGTGAGCTAATGTGGGTTGTGGTTGTCGGGACAGCGCATCAGCAATTACGTTATATTTTCCCCTTCGATATTGTACTTCAAAGTGGTATTGTTGCAGTTCTAACGCCCACCTCGCAATTCTACCAGAAGGATTATCAATGCTATTTAGCCATTTTAATGCCAGGTGATCAGTGATAACTACAAAGTGGTATCCCTCTAAATACTGCTTCATCTTACGTACGCCCCAGACTATTGCCAGACATTCTTTCTCAGTGGTTGTATAGTTCTTCTCTGCGGGATTTAGAGTCCGACTTGCGTATGCGATAACCTTTTCCTCTCCTGATATTGTCTGCGTTAATATCGCTCCTAGCCCAAAGTCACTGGCATCTGTTTGTAAGATGAACTGTTCGTTGAAATTCGGACATGCTAAGACGGGAGCACTTGTTAGTTTCTCTTTTAGTTCATCAAACGCCGCTTGTTGTACTTCTGTCCATTGCCAACGCTTGCCCTTTTTCAGCAACAACGTTAGCGGTTGAATAGTACTGGAGAACTGCGGTACAAACCGGCGATACCACGAAGCGACACCGATGCATCTTCGTAACTCCTTGAGGTTACACGGGGGTGGAAGGTCTTTGATTGCAGCTATTTTTTCCGGATCGGTGTGAATGCCCTGAGGTGTTACTAAGTGTCCTAAGTACTTGATTTCCTTGGTGAAAAATTGACATTTTTTAATATTCAGTTTCAACTTCGCTGCTTTCAATCGTCGAAAAACTTCTTTCAAATTTGCCGTGTGTTCTTCCAATGTGCGTCCAATCACTATTATGTCATCCAAATAAGCAAACGCATGGGGTTCCATGTCGGGGCCAATGACACTATCAAGAGCTCTCTGAAATGCTGCAGGGGTCGAATGTAATCCAAAAGGCATCACTCGCCATTGAAACAACCTTCGTCCAGGAACTGTGAACGCCGTGTACTGTTTGCTGTCTTGTGCCATAGGAATTTGCCAGTACCCGCTTTTTAAATCCAGACTGCTAATATATTTTGCATCGCGGAGTTGGTCCAATATATGTTGAATACGTGGGATGGGATAGGCATCCGGAATTGAACGAGCATTGACCTGTCGATAATCAATGCACAGCCGCCAATTTCCGTCCTTTTTTTTTACTAACACGACTGGAGAACTGTATGGGCTATGTGACCGTTCAATACAACCTTGTTTGAGTAGTTCGTCTATTTCCTTATCCAACACTTTTTGCATCGCCGGGTTTCTCGGATAGTACCTCTGTTTGATGGGGCGATCGTCCTTCATTGTGATTGAATGCGACGCAATGTCAGAAAGTCCTTCCAATGTTTTGAATTCAGCTAACTCGGTTTCTAGGAACTTCTGTATACCTTGCTCCTCGTCAAAAGTGGAATTTAATGAGACTGGACTCAAATTGGTCTTTGAGACTTGACCAAATTTGACAACATTTTCCCCTATACAAAACGTACTTGATGCTATATTCAAAAAGTCCATCCCCAAAACAATATCATGAACCATTCCATCCAATACTAACAAACTCACCTGGTATTCATCTCTTCCCATTTGCAAGCACGTATCAATGATGTTATTCACATGCCGTGGTGAGCCATCAGCGAGCCGGACGACTATGTTCACGTCCGTGATGTTACCTGTAATACATGATACTAAGTTCGCACGAACAAAGCTTTTACTTGCACCTGTGTCAATCATGGCTGTGAGTGCTCTACCGTGGATGCTTATTTGTGCAAAGAGTCGAATATGTTCAATTATAAAGGGTGTTGTGCTGGTGCTGGATTTACGGCCACGTCTCGCCTTTCTGGAAGACGCGACCTTTGCGCGTTTCCCGATTGTTTACGACAGCAGTCAATAGTTCGCACTCCACGTCTCCCACACTGCCAACAGAATAAAACTCGTGGATTTCGACACATGCGCGCTTGATGTCCAGATTGACCACATCGAAAGCATGCCGTTGTTAGATTTATAGGCTCGATGGCAGCAATTGTCATAGGTTTGACTCGTCGTTCAATCAGCATCGGTGTTTCTTTTGGTTTAAGATTTTTCTGTTCATTTCTCAAGGATTCAAAATCGCTAGTTAACGCAATGAGCTCGTCCAAGGTGTTAAACTCCCTGCGTTTGACATACATTTTGTATTCAACTAAACTATTCCTGTAAAATCGTTCAAGTTTCTCGTCTTCATTTAGTTTTAGATGTCTCATTAATTTCTGTAGTTCCAGCACATACTTCTTAAACGGCTCTCCCGGTTTCTGCAGTCTATTCCTTAGTTCGTCCTCCAACCGCTCAAAATACCGATGTGGCAGGAAAAACTTCAAGAAATCCATTTTAAACGCTTCCCAGTGAATCCAATCTCTTTTATTATGTCTAAACCATACCAGTGCGTTTCCTTTGAGTAACTCCGGCATTGTACGGGGCAACATGTTCATTGGTATTGCATAAACGTCCGCTAATTCCTCCACTCGCTCTATGAACGCCAAGGGGTCGCCGTTGTCATCGTACCGGATCGCCCATTTTCTGACCTGGTCAATGACGCTTGCCTGTGTGTTCCTCTGTGGAAGATACGAGTGTAAGTCATATTGTGGATGTGAATGTAATTGTCTTGCCGACGCTTCATTGACTATGATATGTCGCTCTGAACCTTCGACGTAATCTCTGTTCTGTGTATATTCTATGTCGCTTCTCCTATCGAACGTTTGATGTGCTGCCGCAGACTGTTGACTATGAGGCACGTATAAAGTATATGCAGGATCTTGACTTGGTGATGTTAAAACTGTTGTCTTGGTTTCTTCAGTAATTTTATCCATGTTTAATTCTTCACTGGAGCCCTTGCAATGTTTGCTTTCCAATTCGTTCAACCGAATAACTACTGTAGGGGCATGTTCTCCCTGTGCCACAAAGTTAGTTAATCGTTTTCGCAAGTCCTCAACTGTTCCAGTTGTACCCAGGCTGAATTCTTCGAGATATCCAACCAAATCGTCTTTTCGTAAGTACCGGATCCACGTTCTTCCCATGTTAGTTATTTAAATATCACCTCGTTACTGATGGTGGAACAATTACCATTCAAATCGTGAAGTGCTGGTACCAGGGTCCCTGCTCGGGCGCCACTTGTAATGAACCTTTTTTGCCGGTTCGTTTAGAGCTGGGATAACTCAGCCTTGTCCACGGTCCACACAAGAAATTTGTTGGTTAGACCCTGGCACTTCAAATTTTCACGCTGTCGATGCACAGAACCGCAACCAACCTAATCGAAACTAACTTAAATCGACGACGAAACTGAGTTGGTGGTACAAATACTAACTCACCAGGCGGCCGACACGATATAACACCCGCACACGTGACTGTTCAAGCTACGTGAGTGGTATTACAGGTCGCCGATCACACGCCCTTCCCTGTTCACTGTTAAAGCGCCCAGGGGTCGGAGGCGTTAGGTTACTATTGAAGCTACCTATCGCTACCGACACTATGGTATAGACCCACGTGACTATTAAAGCTACGTGAGTTATACCCCGTGCAACCGTGATTCAGTCACTGTTGAAGCCCTGAATCTTGCTTACCTATATCTCTCACTTGTGCCTTTGACTTGGGTTCCCACTTTGAATATGTACTGTTCAGGAGAAGCTAGTATAACTTATACTTTACCAATTCTTTTGTTACGAGCTCTCGTTTGTGTACCTGTTTACTTCTATTTTTACTAAGAAACAACAATTCTCATTTATTCTCTTTTTTATTTTCGTTTTTATTTATTAGAAGAATTTATTAAAATTTATTTCGTCAACAAATAAATAATGATGTACAAAATTTTAGTTCTTTACGTACACGTTAGTTTCCTTTAAATTCGCTTATATGTACAATTCATCTTATAAGTTTTCACAATTTTCAAATAAAAATTAAAATTTCTTTGATATTAACAGATATATGTAATTTTAGGTACAAAACTCAGTTTATATGTACTTTTGACTTTATTTTTACTTGGTTTTAAATTCGATTTCCAGTTTTACAATTTATAAAGAAAATTATTAAAATTTCGACATTATCAAATATACATAATTTTATGCTCAGAACTTAGTTTATATAGATACTTTCTACTTTACTTTAAATTCACTTTTATGTTTTCACAAATGTTCAAATAAAAATTAAAATTTTCGATAATAACAGATATATGTAATTTTATGTACAAAACTCAGTTTATATATACTTTTGACTTTGTTTCTTACTTGGTTTTAAATTCGATTTCAAGTTTCACAATTTATAAAGAAAATTATTAAAATTTCGACATTATCAAATATACATAATTTTATGCTCAGAACTTAGTTTATATATATACTTTCTACTTTGCTTTAAATTCGCTTTTATGTTTTCACAAATGTTCAAATAAAAATTAAAATTTTTGATATTAACAGATATATGTAATGTTATGTACAAAACTCAGTTTATATATACTTTTGACTTTGTTTTTTACTTGGTTTTAAATTCGATTTCAAGTTTCACAAATTTATAAAGAAAATTATTAAAATTTCGACATTATTAAATATACATAATTTTGTGCACAGAACTTAGTTTATATAGATACTTTCTACTTTACTTTAAATTCGCCTTTATGTTTTCACAATTACCGCCGTCTTAGTCAAGAAATTTTATTGCAGCTACTGAAGCCAAGGCCCGGAATCTTTCGATGCACTTCGCGGTTGAACACAACAAGAGGGAGCTTCTTCCTGGTGCACGCAGTTTTATACCGTCAACGATCAACGGTGCCAGCTGTAGGTACGTTAAAGTTCAACGACCGTTGATCGAAGCTCGTTAGCTGATCCCACTGCAGTGCACTAGTGAAAATCCCGCTTTAAGGCGAATTCTATTTCTTACTCATGTGGAAGTTGGGAGTTGTTCTTGACTAAGCTTTTTTTCAGTTCCACATCTTTGTACAAAAGCTTTTTTTTTTTAATTTGACATTTCATTCTGCTGTTTTGTTTTGATCTTATTTGTTTCTTCTTAACAAAACGTGTCGTACCAGTGAAAATGTTTCCGTGAAAATTATTTTAAAAGTATTTTATTTTCAATAAAAAAATATTAGCAATATAAACTCTCAACGACAGCTCAAGGTGTGTGCATTATTGTTTTATTCAAATATGTTCGTTATGCATTGACAAATAACTTTCATGCAATTTCCGAATTTGTCAAATGCAAAAATGACGTCGCTGATGGCAGAGGATCGTGGTGAGTTGGTTCAATTTAATGTGTTTATCAAGTAACCAACAATTTTTTTCTTTTTTTTATATTATGGGAACCTTCGATTAATTCAACTTCACAAGACGTTGTAACAATCAAATTTTAATTAACAAAATTTTGGTTGTTACAAGTTTCACATGTGTAAGGGTTTTAAAAAGTTCCGGTATAAAACATTAAGAAATGAATAATACATTGTAAGGACGGAATTTTGTACAAATTTCCGCCCAACATAAACTTACTATTTTTACTAAAATTTCGTCTACGTAAAAATTATTTAAACAAATAAACAAAGCCAACCGCGAACATACGCACAAACGACAAGCAAAACAAAGCCAACCGCGAACACACGCACACACGACAAGCAAAATGAAGCCAACCGCGAACACACGCACACACGACAAGCAAAACGAAGCCAACCGCGAACACACGCACACACGACAAGCATAACAAAGCTGACAGCGAATTATACTTGTGCGGTTGTGCGTGCAATTAAGCAAAGCAAAGTGTCGTATATAAATAGCGGAGATTTTTATATGAAAAATCACTTAGCACCGGCACACCGAAGTGAGTAGATCACTACTCCAGCGCTAAGTCCCTTTTAGAAGCCTATAGTGTTTCGACGCTAAGGCTAAATAAATTCGTAGAACGTATTAAGTAGATTTTATAACGCCTTTGATGTTTTGACGTCTTTGGCTAGAAACTAATTACGTAGATTTGGAAAAAAACCCTTTGATGTTCTGACGTCTTTGGAAAGCTTATTGAATAGATTTTATAACGCCTTTGATGTTTTGACGTCTTTGGCTAAAAACTAATTGCGTAGATTTGAATAAAACCCTTTGATGTTCTGACATCTTTGGGTAAAACTTATTGAGCAGAGTCAAGCTTAAAATAAATTATTGAGTAGAATCAAGACTAAAGTAAATTAT
>NW_024032045.1:0-12245 GCF_002237135.1 Teleopsis dalmanni | reverse complement strand
AACTATCTGTCTATCGAAACCCACAGTGTGAGACTTGAACACAATGAAACAAACCCTTAGGAATGAATGGGGAAGATTTCCACTGCAATGTATAAACTCTATTCCAGAATCAGGAGAGAGAAATGAGCAAGAGACTTAATATCTAGTGGACTACGTACATCTTAGCCCGCAAAAATGAGCTAGCACAGTTAGAAATTTAAAAGGTCTTTATTTATTATTCAAAATGTATCTACTTTGGTTTAAAATCAACTTCAGTTTATACTGATGTATATTGATACTCTATTGATGCTCTATACCTTAAACTGATATATGTCCACATATGTAGACTTGCTAGCTTAGTGTTAATGCATCGCTCATGATGGTCAACGTTGAGTCGTTATCAATAGAGTCTTTTAGCTTTGGAATAGAATAATTCCACTAATAAATATAGTGCGATCAGCTAAATAAACCCAATATTATACACACTACACTAACTCAATTGTTGTATTATGATCACAGTAGTTTATTTAAATGAATGATTCACTCAAACCCGTATTGGTTTTTATTTCTATAACTCCTCGCATATTTCCCTTTAATACATTACCATATTAAAAACGAGAACATTTCATCTCAATTGTAATCCCTAACACAATAAGGTTATATCAATTTGAGTACAAAGAATATAGCATTGTAAAATCACGAATAAAGACGTTACTTATGTGTCAGACAAATAATATCAAGATCATCAAATAAATGTTTATTTGTAAATATTTATTAATTTATAAATATTCTATAAATTAGATACTGTTATTTTTTCATTAAAAATACCTAAATTCACGTCTTCACTGTTGTCTTCCGATATTTACTCATAGTTTCCATTTGATTAGCTTTACATTTTTAAAAGTGATATGACGCCTAATTCTGTTGATTCCACAAATTCTCATCCTATCTGTAGAGCTCGCTTTTTATTCGGTTGCTGGATTCGCAATAAAGTTTTATTAAAGTAAATATATATAGTTTATATAATAAAAATATAATATACTTTTTATAAATTTTATATTTTTTATATATGAAAGTATAAATATTTATAAAAAATGCATCAAGACAAACAAATAACAAAACCTTAACCTTCTAGTAAATCGTAGTAATGGAATCTTGTATGTAATCGATACTAACTGAAGAGAAATAAGAGAGAATGAAAATCAGAATCATTCTCATTGAAATGTATAAAAATTATCATATTAATTAATTTCATTAAAATTAATATTTCATATTTCATATACAGATATTAAGTTGATGTTGTAGCTCTTAACACGCATGCCACATACAATTTGCTAACTGATCTACAATGAATCAAAACTTAACATGCTCGTATTACATGATCGAAAATATAGATCAAGGTTGCTGGTAGGCAATTTATGTTTATTTCGGATGATTTTAGATATCTTGTTACAAGTACACACCCCTACGTGCTGCACTGTTTTCATCGAGCGAACATAATTTTCGTGTAAACTCAGCACCTTGAACGAAAGTTGATTCATCCAATTTTATTGACAACCAATAGCATTTTTAGCTTGTCAATCGATTTGCCATAACACAAAACCGAATTTTATTGACTTTTCACAAAAAAAAAAACCTAATATCTGTTTCTTGATGCATGTTTCGAATTTTGATCAACTCGAGTCAATATTTTAACTTCAGTGACTTTGGTTAGAGAATTCGCACATCGTTCGGTTTGCTCTAATCCGTTACTTTTTATGTTGACATGGCCTTCATTGCCCATGCCCACATATATCGCTCTAATGCTGATGGATTGATTGGCCGAGTGGCCAGCATAGCAATCGATGGCCATTACTACTGTTCCAGACGACGTGCCCGAACTTCTGATTATCTCGAATATTTTAAACACTTGAAATGTGTGCTTTGTAACAGCATTTTATGTGCGTAATTAGGAAAATTATTTGCACAATAAATTATTTATTACCAGCTCATCAGTAGCAACACCAACAACAATAATAACAAAGCAATTTTATTGAAGTTTTGGCCGTTTAGCATTTGGCCGAAACGAAATCAGTTGAGTTGACATGCATAAATTTTAAATATTTTCGTTAATTGATGGCGAACACACAAATCGATAAGCTAATAATCGGCTTTGCATTATCAATGGCAGTGACAGTGCAAATGGCAGTGGCAGGGGTGTGAGTCCCTAATTAAAATCAAAAACATTCATCAATTTCTAATGTAAACATCGGTTAAAATATTCGACACTTTTATGGTTTCTGATTAAAGCCATGTTAATGAACCTTTGCCGTTTCGAAAATGCCATTTATTTTGTTTTCATTATTCATTGATTTCAATATTCCGAATAATAATATTGAGTGTGGAATATCGGGCCATAATGTGATTTAATTTAAGTTCAATTTATTTATAAAATCAGTCGACTACCGTACGAAACGGATAATGCAGTACGAAAATAAAATTCACTGTTTGCCTTTTTAAGTTAATTTTAACTTCCTTTTATATTTATACTTACATGTGACCCCATCATCTTACTTCTTTCGTGCAGCCTCAATCCAGATTTTCACATACTCCGTTCTAAACAAAACCATTCTCTGAACATTTTTAGCATGTATGTTGGTATATAGTTACATATTAGCATTGATGCTAATATTCCTCTACTTATTTACCCCACTGTACCCAGAAAATTTAACTAATAAATTTCATAATTTATTAGGGTCACTCAATTTCAAAATTCTAAAACCTTATACAGTATTTAAATAAAATATCATTTCACAAAATTCTAAAATCTATACAGCATCCAAGTATAGTAATATTTCATACTTTAGCATTTTCTTGCTACACTTAACATTCCAATGAAACATAAACAAAACCCTAATAAACGCACTTGGGACAGTAAGTAGCCACAGCAGGAAACGCTACTATAAACATTTAAGAAGATACACGCATTTTTCTATCGCGTGATCATCTTCTTAAGAATTCATGACACACATACAGTCAAAAGATGAACTGTACTATTTCTGCTGATTATAGCATAATTTCAAGCAGAGAGCTTGAGAGATGACGCTATGTAAATAGCATTACATTTTTTCGTTGTCATGACAATAACAGAGGACGCTTCTGTTACAATTTTAAGTAACATTAAAACTTTATGCTAAAGTTCTGTTAGAACAAAACTTTAAGCTCTCGTCCATACAAAATCAAAAGCTTCAACTTAACAGAGTTGAGAGCTTGATTTTTGACACTGTTATTGGGGGTATAAAACCCAGGATCACTTATGTTAAATTCAGTTTTTGTTCAGGATTACAATTGACTCAAATCGGTTCCGTAAATTGAGAGTTGTTAAAGATTACAATCTTCTCTATCGGTTTCAAAATTATATTAGAATTTATGAAAATAAAAGTTATTAAAAATTTACTAAAAAATTTATGAAAATAAAAGTTATTAAAAATTTACCAAAAAAAATTATGAAAATAAAAGTTATTAAAAATTTACTAAAAAAATTATGAAAATAAAAGTTATTAAAAATTTACTAAAAAATTTATGAAAATAAAAGTTATTAAAAAATTTACTAAAAATTTTATAAAAATAAAAATTATTAAAAATTTACTTAAAATTTGTGAAAATCAAAGTTATTAAAAATTTTACTTAAAATTTGTGAAAATCAAAGTTATTAAAAATTTTTACTTAAAAAAAAAAGTTTATGAAATAAGAGTTATTAAAATTTATGTTTAAAATTGTGAAGTATAAAAAAAATATTTAAAGTAACAGTTATTAAAACTTATGAAAATTTATGTAAACTACTATTAAAATTATCAATAAAAATTAATTATTTTAAAATTAAAATTCTGTGTCGATTTCATGTTTTATTTCACTATTCGCGTGCAACCACAAAACTGGCGACGAGGATGAACGCAAAAAATTAAGAAATTTTTTGCAATAAACAGAAAAATTAAAGATAATTTTTCTTAGAGAAAAAACAAAGAAAGTTAATAAAGTGAAATAGTGAATAAAACAATAATTTGTTAATAAACTTTTAATTTACAAATATAATAACAATAATAACTCGTACGCATTACTAACGACGAGGAAAATATAAGAAATTTTTGCCATAAAAGTGAAAGTTAACTCGTACGCATTTCTAGCGACGAGGACAAAAGCAATAACAATTGAAAATCAAGAACAATTAAAGATAATTTTCTCATTTAAAAGTGTTAAGTGAATAAATAAAAATAAAATAATACTAATTCCAAAAAAAACAATAAAACATAAAACAAATAAAAATAAGTAAAAGTGAAAAAGTGCGTGCATAATACTATATTATAATAATAAAATATTATATAATTAACATAAAAAGAATATTATCAATAAACAATAATAAAAACAATAGTAAAAACGTGTTTAAAAGTGAAATGCAGAATTTTGTTAAGCCTTTTCCTTGCGGGTTTTGCGATTTAGATTTTAATACAAGTGAAGAACGCGAACTTCACATAAAATTACATAACGTGTGTGCTTTTTGCGGTAAAGATTTCAAAACCAAACGAAATCTAGACGATCATTTGAATTTCCACGAGGAAATATTCGGGAAAGCGGAACAAGAAGTGAACGAATTCCTTAGTGACGAAGCACTAGAGGAATTTAGTTATCAATTACGCGACGAACACCGCGAATTTTGTAAACAATACGATAAATCAGAAGAAGGGAAAAGAGCTAATGAACATTTAAAAAAGCATAGAGCTTATTTAAATATCGATTACGATAAATACGATAAATATAAAAAACCCAAAAAGTGAATAAAAATCGAAACAAAAAGTGAAAAACAACAATAATAATAATAATAAAAATAATTAAACAACAAACAAAAACACTAACAAAATAAATAAAAAACATACAAAAGAACCAGCCATCAAGTACAAAGGACAGACAGCACAGATCGTATAGCGATCACACCAGCAGCTTCCAGAAAACAAACAGCAAACCTGCCATCTGTAATATTTCATCAATAACAAATCAGCAAAACAATAAAGCAGAGACAACAACCCAACAGAGAACCAGCCAACTAACAGAAAGACAGACGGACCAAATAAGGAAAGTACAATCCATTCTACAAAATTTTTTTAAATAAATTTTATTATAGTTCATATATATTAAATTAAATTAAATATTCTTTTATATATATTACAATAAATTATAATTAATATATTAATTAAAAATAAACAAACTTAAATATAAATAGAATGTGCAAATTAAATTAAAATACAAGTATAATTACATATATTGTTAAATTATAATCAAAAATAAAATATTCCTGTTCTACATATTAAAATAAAAAATTATTCCTTCTCTATATATTAAAATTAATTAAAAATAAAATATTCATTTTCTAATAAAATTGTATTTCTGTCATATATATATTTAAATATATTATTCTTTTCTACACGTTTGAACACAATTATAATTCCATATGTTATCCGAATACAATCAAATTTAAATAATTCTAAATAAAAAGAGTATAATTCAAAACAAATAAAATATTCTTTTTCTATATTAAAATAAAAATTTTTCCGAGTCCCATATATTACAATAAATAAATAAAAAACTAAAAATGGAAGACACAGCTACCCTAAATCTCTTACTACAACTCATTAAAAACGTGAACGAATTTGACGGAACTGACAAAGCTCAACTACCAGACTTTTTAAGACAAGTAGAATCATTCAATCCAATTTTAAATAAATTAAATGAAGAAAACACGAGAATAGCCTTCTCATTCCTTAGGAATAAATGTACAGGACAAACCAGACACACATTAAACAAGGAAAACACAGCAACATGGCCAGAATTGGTTACAGCTCTAAAAAAATATTATGGAGAAAAAGAAACTAGCACCGAACTAATGGACAAATTAAAAACTCTAAATCTTTTTGGAACTATTGAAAATTATTATTTTCAAATAAATAAAATAGTAAGCAGATTAAATACCAGGAATCTAACACACGAAGACGGGACCTACACAACTGAAGACATAAACAGAATAGCATTCAACACATTCAAGAACCACTTACCCGAACCAACCAAAACACTAATTCTTGCTAGGAACCCAACAGATTTAGAAGCAGCATACCAAATCATAATAGAAGCCAGGCATCAAAACTTCACACAATATGGACCTCCAAACAGGAACAATAACAATAGGATAAACACCAATTTTAGTAACAACTATACAAGAAATAACAATAATAGAAATGATAATTTTAATAATAATATAAATAACAATAGAATCAATAATAATAGATATAACAATGGACATAATAATAATAATAATAGATATAATAATAACAACTATAGATTTAATACAAATAACAGTACGAATTACAGACCAAATAACACATCATTCCCCAATAATAATAATAACTCATTTATGTATAGAAACAATAGAAATAATGGAAATAATACAAATATTAACAACCCTAATAATAATAATAATAATAGAACATTACCTAACACACCTGCAAGACAGAGACCAACGACGAATAATAATCCAAATAACAGCAGCCCTCACAATAGAAGCTTTTTTGTACCACAAAGCAATCAAACCAGACGCTCAAATGGACCACAACCAATGGACATAGGAACAATTGTAAACACGCCCGTACACATTGAACATACCGAGAAGGATTTTCACGAAAATGCCTCAAACAACTTCCCTATATAAGAATAGAAAACCCAATAAAAACCTTATACTTTATAATAGACACAGGCGCCGAACACAGTATAATAAACCCTAATCTATGCAACCCTAAATGGAAATACAACATAAACCTAAATATATCTGCTCTAAATAACATAATAAATGTAAAGACATTATGTAAATTTCCACTATTTAAAGAATTTAACTTACCAGATTACAAATGCGAATTTTTAGAATGCTATTTTAACAATAATTTTGACGGATTAATAGGTATAAATATTCTGAAAGACATTAATGCTACAATAGATTTACCCAATAGACAACTAATTACAGATAATGCAGTAATAACACTATACCTGTCAAAAGATGAGGAATACTACAATGACATTACATTTAAACAAGACCCAATAAAAATAAATACCACTGAAATAAATAGACACAATTGTATGACATTTATAAAAACAGACCAACTACAACAATTTGAAATAGAAAAAGTTAACAAAATATTAAATAGGCATAAAAACATTTTTTATAATGAAAATGATAATCTAACTTTCTCGAACGACATTAAACACAAAATAAACACACAAAATGACATCCCAATCTACTCAAGACTATACAGATATCCAGAAATACACAATGACGAAGTCAACAAACAAATAGATGAAATGCTACAACAAGGAATAATCAGACAATCCAATAGCCCATACAATAGTCCAATATGGGTGGTCGCGAAAAAATTAGATAATTCCAACACGCAAAAATGGCGGATAGTGATTGACTACAGGAAATTAAATACAGTAACTATAGAGGATAGATTCCCCATGCCTTATATGGATGAATTATTGAGTAAGTTAGGTAACTGCCAATATTTCACAACGCTGGACTTAGCCAAGGGATTTCATCAGATTGAAATGCACCCTGACGACGTACAAAAAACAGCATTTTCTACAAAGCATGGTCACTACGAATTTTTACGAATGCCATTCGGATTAAAAAACGCACCAGCAACATTCCAAAGATTAATGAACGAAGTTCTAAAAGAACATATAAATAAAATCTGTGTAGTTTACCTTGACGACATATTAATATTCTCAACCAGTTTAGAAGAACATTTAGAATCATTAAACAAAATACTAAATTCACTTCACAAAGCAAATCTCAAATTACAAATAGACAAATGCACATTTTGTGCAAGAGAAACAGAATTCTTAGGTCATGTAGTCACAGACAAAGGTATAAAAACAAACCCCAAAAAGGTAGAAGCAATTGATAAGATTCAACTGCCTCGAACGGTCAAACAGATCAAATCCTTTTTAGGAATAACTGGGTACTATAGGAGGTTTATAAAAGATTACTCCAAAATAGCCCATCATATGGTGAAATACCTAAAGAAAAATACAAAAATTAACATAAAAGACCAAGAGTACGTTGACTCATTTAATAAATTAAAAATTTTACTTAAATCAGATCCAATATTAATTAGACCAAACTTCAATAAACAATTCACACTAACTACTGATGCGAGCAATTATGCTCTAGGTGCAGTACTGATGCAAGACAATAAAGCAATTGCCTATGCAAGTAGAACCCTAAATGATCATGAAAAAAATTATAGCACCATAGAGAAAGAACTCTTAGCTATAGTTTGGGCTACTAAGTACTTTAAAATGTACCTATTTGGTAGAAAATTCTTAATACAAACTGACCATAGACCTTTAATATGGCTAAATAATTTAAAAGAACCAAATTGCAAATTGCAACGTTGGAAAATAAAATTAAATGAATTTGATTTTGACATTGAATATATAAAAGGAAAACAAAATAATGTAGCCGACGGCTTAAGTAGAATAATTATTGAAAACAATGAAATAAAAAATAAAAATAATACAACTACAAATTATGAGGAAAATGATGAAATTGATATTAATATAAATGAGCTCTTCGATGATAATCAAACTGTACACAGTGCAGAAACTGACAGCATGGATTTCATTCGAATCTCCGAAAAACCTATAAATTTATTCCAGAATCAAATAATAATAAAAGAAGGAAAAACAAATAAAATTAAATCAGAAATAATATTTAAAAACAAATTATGTTGTACAATCACATTAAAAGATAATGATGAAAGTATCTTATTAAATTATATAAGGGATAAACTTCCAAATAAAGGATTAATAGCCATATATTGCAACAATAAAGAAATATTTTTGAAATTCCAAAAATTATATACAACTTTTTTCGCAAGAAATAAAAAACTTAAAGTACTGAAAACCAACACAATTTTAGAAAACATTACAGACAAAGGTAGACTGCTGGATATAATAGACAAGGAACATAAAAACAATAACCATAGAGGGATAAACGAAGTACTATCTGAACTTAAAAAACTATACTATAACCCACAACTACAGAAAGAAATACACAAATACATAAATAATTGCGACATATGCAACAGA
Source organism: Teleopsis dalmanni (assembly GCF_002237135.1). Taxonomy (NCBI): domain Eukaryota; kingdom Metazoa; phylum Arthropoda; class Insecta; order Diptera; family Diopsidae; genus Teleopsis; species Teleopsis dalmanni. The sequence continues at coordinate 3,095 of NW_024032045.1, read as the reverse complement.
GCCAAATTTGACAGAAAACCCATAAAACACAACCTTAATATAACCAAAACACCAACACAACACAATGAAATAATACACATAGATATTTGGTTTCCGCAAAGAAATATAATGTACCTAACTACGATAGATAAATTAACTAAATATGCAACAGCACATCATTTACAAGATAGAACTTGGCCTTCAATAATAAACGCATTAAAAACAAGATTTCAATACTTAGGCAAACCACAAACGATAGTAACCGACAACGAACTAGACACAGTAATGATTAAAGAATTTTTAAAAGATAACAATATAAAATTACATATCACAACACCATACCTAAAGACAGGGAATGCGGATGTAGAAAGACTACATTCAACATTAAACGAACATCTTAGAATACTTAACGCAGATATAAACAATAAAGAAGAACTTCCTGACAAAATATTCAAATCATTAATAGCATACAATAATTCGATACATACAACAACAAAACTTAAACCAATAGACTTTATAAATAATTTATTAAGTAGAGAACAAATTGCAGAGATATCAAAACAAGTACATGACAATAAAATAAAAAGAATTAACAAAACAAACAATGATAAAACAGTAAATTTTGAAAACAATTAAGAATTAAGAATAATAGAATTAGCAAATCACAACCTAGATACAAAACAATAGAAAATTATAAGGTATCAAACAATCACATAATTTCAAACGATAACAAATTTAAGAAAATACACAAGACACAAGTCAAACGAAAAAATAAATATCAAACTTCTAATTACAGGGATAACAACAGTAACAATTCCACTAAACAAATTCAAAATGCAGGGATTAACAACACTAATACTAACAATAATCACAATTACAACACTCGCTACAGGACAAGAAATAGAAATAACACCAGTTAGAGCAGACAATGGATACACAATTGTAAAATTAGAAAATAGACCAATAATAGAATCATATACTAAGATATTACACATTATAAATTTAACAAATTATGAAATTGCAATAAACACAATAGAAAACAATGTAAACTACTTTAAGACAAATACAGAAGAAGAAATTCTAATTAGACACGAACTAAACACATTAAAAACTAATTTCAATTTGTTAAAACCAAAAATACTAACACAAAATAGATTTAAAAGAGGACTAATAAATTTCATAGGTAAAGGTATAAAATATCTATTTGGAAACATGGACAGCGACGATGCTGACGAAATTTACGAACACATAAACAAATTAGAAAAGAACAATAAAAATGCAATAGATAATTTAAATGAACAAATTATAATAAACGATAAAATAATAAAAAATATGAATACAATAGCAAAAGACATAAATGAACAACAACAAGAATTAAACAACTACTTATCAGAAATACAAAACAAGACCAACGAACTAACATATTTAGAATCAGAGTTAGAAAATTTCATGAAAATATACATAGCTACACAGACATTAAATAAAAACATAGAGAAATTAACAGATGTAATCTTACTAAGTAAATTAGACATTTTAGCACACCACATATTAACAGAAATCGAGATAGCTAACTATAATATCACAATAGAAACCATGCAATATATTAAAACAGGAGTCCTATATTATAATAACTTAATAATTCTAGCATTAAAAATACCGAGATTCTCTAATGAAACTTACCATAACGGACTACTCATACCTTTTCCGAATAAAAATTATGAAGAATTAGACTCAAATATAATAGAAATAATAATTAAAGACAAGAACCATGTTTACGATAACATCAAAGGAACAGCGCACATAAACCAACTTAAGTTACATAAAAACAATTGCAATAAAAACTTAATAAAGAAGAAAAATACTTGTAATTTCATTTATAATAATAAAACCTCTATTGTACAATTAGAAAACAAGTTATTAATTATCAAAAACATACCAGAAACCAAATTAACTCAAAATTGCGACTATAACGATCTCTACATAAAAGACAATGCTGTAATAAACTTCCATTCATGTAAAATTTCAATAGATAATTTAAATTTTGTAAATGAAGAATCCAAAATATTAATAAATTTCAAAATTCAAATGCCAAGCAATAAAATAATAAAAATTTTGAACAACATTACATTAGAAAATATAAATTTAAATACCATCAAGAATAGAGAAAAAATAAATTACATTTATAGCACAAATAGAATTCATAACATTAGCTATATAATTATACTTGTAATATTAGTATTAATAATAACTTATGTAATATTTAAAAAACTAAAAAACATAGTTAAAAAGAAAGAACCAATAGAAATAAAAATAGAAACTAAAGAAATTTTTCCATTACAAAATAGACAAGATGACATTTCAAGTAAACCTTTTGCATAAGAAAAGAAAAAGTATATTAAGTTAAATAAGCAATTATATTAAAAAGAATATTAAAAATAAATTTATTATAATATTGAGAAAATTAAAGAAATTATTAAGAAAATATTAAGAAAGGATAAAAATAATTAAAAGAAAATTATATTAAAAGAAATTAAAGGATTATATTTAAGAAAAATAATAAAATGAAGAAATATTGTAAATAAATAAATATTATATAGTAAACATATCTAAGAAATATATTTAAAATAATAAGAAAAGAAGTAAGAAATAAAGGGAAATTAAATAAATTAAAGTAAAATATTAAAGAATTTTAAATTAACATGATCCTTTTGCAGAGACTGCAAAATCTTAAGGGGGGAGGAGTTACATATTAGCATTGATGCTAATATTCCTCTACTTATTTACCCCACTGTACCCAGAAAATTTAACTAATAAATTTCATAATTTATTAGGGTTACTCAATTTCAAAATTCTAAAACCTTATACAGTATTTAAATAAAATATCATTTCACAAAATTCTAAAATCTATACAGCATCCAAGTATAGTAATATTTCATACTTAGCATTTTATGCTACACTTAAAATTCCAATGCAATATAAACAAAACCCTAATAAACGCACTTGGGACAGTAAGTAGCCACAGCAGGAAACGCTACTATAAACATTTAAGAAGATACACGCATCTATCTATCGCGTGATCATCTTCTTAAGAATTCATGACACACATACAGTCAAAA
>NW_024032044.1:0-12246 GCF_002237135.1 Teleopsis dalmanni | reverse complement strand
GAAGAGTTTCAAATATTAGTAATCCAGGTTAAAACCAAACTCAATTCAAGAGCAATCGAACCTCTCAGCCAAGATCTAAACAACGGTCAAGCGCTAACACCAGCACACCTACTGATAGGGGAATCTCTTGTAATAATATGATTTTAGTTATTTGGTGGTTAGATTATTATATTCACTAATAAAAACGACTTTATTTTTTGCTCGTCATTTCCAGACTGATTTTTATTTTAATTTACTTCTTAAACCTAACATAGTTTTTTACAACTAATTTCCAATAGAATCTTATATAATGATTCTATTGGTTAATACTTGAATTACTTCCGTCTAATTGGTTAACCCAATTTAGACGTATATAATGTTTTATAAAAATATCTTATATACATTTATTAGTTATAATGGTCTTCTATTTCACAGTGGCACATATCTGTTAACCAACTGTATTGAGGGCGAATCATATTGCATGCACAATTGTTTGCAATATGATCTGTGAAACACTTAACACAAATTCATGTGCTGAGCATGCCGCAATCCAAATTGTCAAATGCATATTGGAACTATTAAATATGCATACAAATATTTTGTCATAAAGAAATGACAAAACAGACGAGTCAAATTTCTGACTCATAAATTAAATTATTTCATATTTGACAATTAGGGTTTTTCGGTCATGCTTGATATTTGAGTGTTTCGGGTGTGACACATTAAATATCGCACACAACGTATTGTGTGTAGTCATGGTTAATATGCCACTACACTCTGAGCACGATGCTGCAAGAATCAATGTTCGACGTGCAATACAACTATCTGAATTATGCATGGAGTTGGCGTCTACTGTGCGAGCTCAAACGCAAATTCTGGCGGGACTGATCCACGGATTATGTACTCAGTTTGCAAGCAAAAACCAAATGGAACTCGCATCAGCCAAACATAGTAGTCGGCCATCTCGTCGTTGTCCACGAAGACAAATTTCTCCTTCACCAATAGTTGGTCGGCAGAGTTAATATTAGGGATAGGATTAGGCTTATATTTGGCTACGGTCATTTTTTGCTTTTTAGTTGGCTGTATGATTGCCTTTGCAGTTCGAGCAAATCTTGGCTTCTACATCTTGTTTGCATTTTGGACAACTTTCCGTGGAGTGCAAATCTGAACAAGTAACACATACACTATTGAGTTTACAATGGTCTTAGTGTGGTCATACTCGTTACAATTTAGGCATTGAACTGGTTCTCTTTGCTTATGCGACTGCTCAACGCTAATTTTTCTATGAAGTAGATATTGTAAAGAATATATCGAGTGAACTTCACATTTTTTTAAGCTTGCTTTCGTCATAATTCAACTCAATTTCATATAGTGGTTGTGGGATACGTTCTCTATTTATGATATTATGAATACTTTTGACCATGAAATTTTTTTTCTCTAAAGCTGATTTTATTTCCCCTATATCTAGACCTGGCTCAATACCTTTGATGACCACTAACAGACCCTTGTTGCTTTTTAGCTGATATGAACAGAATTGTTTCCTTTTTCCAAGGCAGATACTAGTTTTCTGTATTGATCTTCAGTAGATAACTGTATTTAAATTTCATAAATATTCCAAGGAAAGGGTAACGTAAAAGCTATCTTTTCCTAATATGGTAGTTAAAACCTTAACTAATTCATTTGAACTTTGTTGTCTTAGGAAAATTGATGGCGGTGTGTATACTTTTATTTTGTTTCTAATGGGTTCCTTTTCTTCATTATCGGTGAATATAGCAAACCTACTTCGTGCGTTTTGACTTTTGATTATTTTAAGTGAATTTTCGTTTGCAGGAGATATATAAAGAAAGTGATTATAATTTTAAAAATCATTAAAATCATCAGCTTTTATTAAAACAAAACATTTTTAATTCATTGTTGAAATATAATATTGTCGTACTTTACTTTAGAAGTTTTAACCACACCATCAAATTCAGTAGTACTAAATGCGAGCTCAAGTAGCGTACCATTCACCAACAATACTAGACCAACTTCAATTTCAAACCTAGAAGAGGATATAATCTTGTACAAACGACAACGACGACTTCCTTTGAAACACAATAAACTACATTATTAGGTCTGTCAATTTCATGTATTAAATAAGATTGCGAACGTTGTCCGTGCAATTCCTGCAACGCAAGTAACCGTGGAAAGACTATTTTCCTCACTAAAAATTATACTATCTAATCAAAGAAATAGACTTTCACAATTTACGTTGGAGAATATATTTTTCGTTTAAGCAAACTTTGAATTTAAATACACTTAATATATATAGAACAAAAAAAACTATTTGTTAAATATGATGTAATTAAGTATGAGTTTTATACAATCAAAATTGTATTGTAAATTTATCAATACAAATATGTAAAATATATTATATATTTAATATTACAATTCATTTAATCAATTGTGTGTGTATATCTATAGTTGAAATAAAATTAAAAATTTATAATTCAAATTTAAAATATATGACTTGCATTTATTATTGATTTGTTTTACGGTGATTACCCTCCCTTATAAGTAAGCCTAAAACATAGAATAACTTTTCAAAGTATAATTTTTATTATAAATGCATTAATATTATATTTTATTTATGTTGCATATAAATATATATTTTTCATAAATTTGATATTTCGCATTTTTCTAGGAGAAATCAATTCTTCCTTTTTTTTCATCTGTTTTCTGTTTCATGGATATGACAGACCTTTCTAGATATAAATTAACTGAAGAATTTACCTAACACAAAAAAGATTCACTTTGCGTAGTCATTCGCGTCCCCTCAATATATTTGTTTACTTTTTCAATTTAAAAATATTGCGATTTTTATAAAATATTAGTTTGACCAAGACATTATGTAGGTAATAAAATAATATGAGGCAACATTTTTCTTTGAAACTAGTTTAAAATATTTATTAAGTTTTCTAGCTGACTTTTATATTTACTTAGGATAAATTTGCATATTAACTGATATGTAGTTATTGTTACAATAAAATCTATACATTCCTGCACAGTAATCTAAATGTTGTATGTATATAATATACAGAAATTCTTAAAATGCAAGTTAAATAAAACGACCTTTCGGTTGTTGGTGAGAAACAGATCTGATTTATTTTAATTTTTAAATTCTTAATTCTACCTTAACATTCTTAGTCTAATTCTTTCTTACTTTAAAAAAATGCTGAGTTGCAGTTCACATGCTGCAACCCGATTCCAATAAACAAATTTAGGGTAACCTGTCAACAGTATTGTGAGAACATTTCAATACTGTTGTAAACAGGTAAAATAATTTATACGTAATAAGCAATATTTATGTCAACTATGTTGACTTATAATAAATAGTAAAGTAAAATAAATAATTATATGTAGGGAATGTTAACTAATGTTAACTACTATGTTGACTTATAATAAATAGTAAAGTAAAATAAATAATTATATGTAGGGAATGTTAACTAATGTTAACTCCCCCCCTTCTTAAGTTCGAGTGTCCTCTGCTCGATTTCTTAGATGTTGCACTATTTCATTGACATTAATTTTTGCCTTAGGGCTTCTGTTTAACAGTATCACCAGTACAAAGATGATAATTGTAGTTATTATTGGTAAGGAAATTAACCAAAGTAACTTATGCTGCCAAATTTCGTTTTGCATACTACTGATATGATTAGTGTTGTCAATATGAATTTTATGAAGGTACGGTAATGACAGTTTTATGTCGTGATCCGCATAATTAACCTTCATTGTCTTAGGTGGATGTGCTTCCATAAGTAGATTTGCATTTTCTGCTAAGAATATAGTGGAGTTTATTTTTATGGAGTTGGAAAATGTAACCAGATAGGTTCCTCCAGTAACTTCAATTTCATACTGATCAAAGATTTTAGTAGATGATACATCGTTTAAAATTATAATTCCATCTGCAATTTTTTGGATTTGAGGTAAATGTTGTGCTGATTCAGTAGTACAGTTGGCTGTATTATTATTTAGTAGCTGTGAGAGACAAGCATCTGCTGCTGGCTGGCATATTGAGACTGTTGTGGTAGGTGTGCAGTTTTTTATTGGTAAAATTTCATTTGGACAATTTAATGCTTCGTTTACCTTTAACTTAACAATGTTTTTATTTCTAATTACAGGATAAATGCTTATAAAGTTACAATATTTATTAATCTTTGGAATTTTTAAAACATAATAAATTACATCGAGATTTTGCAATATTTTTAATTTTGCAGCAGTGAGAAGATTTTCAATGCTGATTGGAACATTTTCTATAGTATTTACTTTATTTATTTCGATTTCATCCAATATTAAAGGATTTATTATATTATTTTTTGCTAAAATTACAGATAATGCTATTGTATTTAAGTTTGTAATAATTCTCATATTTCTATTTTGTAATAGTTCAAATAAGATTTCTCCTTTATCTGGCATTATACCATTTGTGGAAAAAACATCCTTGATTTTATTTATCTGTTCAGTAACTTCATTTATCTTTTCTTGTAAAGCCGAATTTATTGCAGTTTGTTTATTATTGTTTTCAATTAAATAATTTTGTTTTGTTGAAATAAATTCGAAGTCGTCATGGTCAGGTGTTCCTGCTATAAATTTTAATGTAGACCCAATAAAGTCAATAGATCTGGCAATTCTTCGTGGAATATCAATGGTTCGTATTAAATGGAGAATTTCGTCTGTTTGTTCTGTTAAAATTTTTATAAGATGTGGCCTATCGTTAAAGTGTTCTGTAGCTTTAATGGTATCTTCTACCATTTCCCTATAGTCTGTTAGATTTGTCATATGAATGATGTGGACATAGTCGTCAAATATCGCTGCTTTTCCCTGTTCAATTGCAATGAAGTGAGCCTGAGTATAATTTACAACTCTAGACGCTGATAGTTTTAACAAACATAATAATCTAAAAATAAGAAAACTAAGTATAATAAAATATTTTAGTACTTGCTAGAGAGGAAAAAAAAATTACATAAATCTGATTTTATTATTAAATTAACGTAAATTACTTTTATGGATTTTTCGTCCTTCTATTTGGACGGTTGTGCCTAGATCTTTTTCCACTATTTTTTCTGTAAAAATTTGGCTAAATTTATTCCCTAGCCTTTTATTACGTTTTAAGTAAACTTTTTGTCCTGGTTCATATTTTTTTGTTAGTCTATTAGTATTAATTCTATTTAAAAATTTTTCTTGTGTTTCAATAAGATTGTTCTTTATCACTTGTAGCTTTTCAGGCGGAAAATTATGAAAAACATCAACCGGTTTTGCACCCGTGACCGAGTGGATAGTTTTATTGTATTTATAAGTAGCTAATTGCATTAGGTCCATAACTTCCACAACATGTTGTTGGACTTTGACGCATCGAGCTATTTCTAATAGAGTCGAATGAAATCTTTCGACTTGCCCATTACTCTCGCTATGGAGGGTTGGAATGAAAAATTGCTCTATGGAGTAGTTGTCTCTTAATAGAGTCTTTATCGCATTAGAATGAAAAGCTTTTTCGTTATCTGTTACTATGGTCTTTGTGTTTGGAAATATTGTTAAAATTTCCAACAAAGCATTTTTTACATCAATCAGTGCTCTAGATATGATAGGTTTGACTATAGCAAACTTAGAAAATTTATCTATAGCTGTTAAAAAAAGTTTCTTATCTGTTATTATAATATCTAGGTGAAGAATTTCACCTGGTAAATTTGGGATAGGGGTTTTAACCATTTCTGGTTTAGGTGGTTTCCTTAGGTATTTATTTTCTAAACAAACTTTACAGTTTTGAATTATTGAATTTATTATTTTCCTCATACTAGGGAAGTAATATTCTGCTATAATTTGTTGAAAATTTTCTTGTAAAGAACGATGTGCACGATTGTGTTCTGTGACCACTGCTTCCAGTTGGTCATTTCTATTTAGTAAGTCAATTACTAACTTTTCTGTATGGATTAATTTTGTACCAGGAAATGCTTCAGTTATGTCATTTTGAATCTGCGCCAATGTTGGCAGGTCGCAGCAAATACAATTTGTGACATTAGGATTTATTTTTACTTTAAGGCATTCCAAAAGGTTTTCTATTGTGTCATAATTTATAGTATGACGAACATATCTCCTAAATAGGATTTTTGTGTTTGAATTAAATGTTTCAGTATTGCAAATAACAAACTGACTTTTAAATTGATTAACGGGATATTTTATTGTTTTGATTACATTTGACAACGATATTTCGCTATGAACTGTTTCATTGCTCGATGTCATGTTATTGATGTATTGCCTTGATAAGGCATCTGCTACAATGTTCTCTTTCCCTGGCTTATAAAAGAATTTTGGTGCAAATTCTTCGATAAATGAACGCCATCGTTTCATTTTTGAATTTGGATTTTTATCCGATATGGAAAATGTAAGCGGCTGATGATCCGTAAATATCTTTACGTTTTTGACACCATAAAGGTAATGTCGCAGCGCTTGAAGAGCCCAAACTATTGCAAGAAGTTCTCGCTCATTGGTTGCATAATTTTCCTCTGTTTTAGATAGAGTTCTGGATACCATGGTGATTGGTTTTCCCTCTTGAGATAATACAGCTCCCAGGGCAACTGAAGAAGCATCCGTTGTTAACTCAAAGGCTTTATTATAGTCAGGATGTTGAAGTAAGACATCTTCTGAGGCTAAAATCCTCTTTAGTCTATCAAACGCATCCCTAGCTTCACCATCCAATTCTATCTTCGTATTTTTAGAATGTCGTGTCCCTATATGACCATTCTCGCCACGAAGGTATTTAGTTAGGGGCTTAGCTAATTTAGCATAATCCCTAATGAACCTTCTGTAGTATCCAGACAATCCCAAAAATGAGCGTAACGCCCTCAATGTTTTAGGTATTTTATAATTAAGAATACACTTAACTTTTTCTGGACATGTCTTAATCCCTTCATTGGTAACGACGAATCCTAAGAATTCCACCTCCTTTCGAAAAAATTTCGATTTTTCGGGTGATACTCGCATTCCTGCTCGTTGCAGTTTATTGAGAATTTTATTCACATGTTCCATGTGAGCATTTTCATCAGATGAATAAATTATTATGTCGTCCATATAGACATGACATATATTGCCGACATCCTCTCTTAAAATGTCATCAATCGCTCTTTGAAAAATACTTGGGGCATTTTTAAGCCCAAATGGTAAACGACAAAATTCATATTTACCATTATTTACACTGAAAGCTGTTTTTGGTCTATCTTCTTCTGAAAGAATTATTTGATGAAATCCAGATTTCAGATCTAGTGTAGTAAATAGTTTTGATTTTCCTAGATTTGCAAGTATAACTGAGGTATCAGGTATTGGATATTTATCCGCTACTGTTTTCTCATTAATCTTTCGGTAGTCTATGACCATTCTTTGATTTTGCATACCCTGCTCATCTAGTCCTTTTTTCCCAACGACATGAATGGGTGAGTTGTATGGGGAAGAAGAGTTCTGGATTATACCATCCTTTAGAAGAGACTTAATCTCTTTTTTAATGAACTCTCCTGCTAACATAGGGTACGGATATGCCCTAGTATAAATTGGTTCATCCGTGGTTAATTTGATTTTCGCCTTCACATTTGTATTGAAAGGCAAGGCTCTATTGGGGTCTGCAAAGGCTTCTCTATTGTTCATGATTATTTTTTCTATATTAGATGCTAGATAACTATCTAATGACTTATGGTTTTCTATAATTGAATTAACCTGTTCACAAGTCCAATGGTTGAGTTTTTCTTCTCCACTTCTGTGGAAAAGAACGCCATTTTTTGTATCTATACTAGCTTCAATTTCTTTAAGGAAATCATAACCAATGATTCCATCAAAGGAAGCTAGATTTGGTAGTAAGTAAAAATTTGTAGTTTTACCTAAAATGTATATTTTGCAATATTCTGAAATCTTATTCGTCCCATTAATTGATTTAACTTGGAATGTTTCTGTAAGTGATTTGATAATTTTTAGAAAATCTAACTTCTTAATATAATTTTTGGATGTTCCCGTATCTATTAGAATGCGAAGCTCTCTGCCATTTGGAACACGTCGTGTAATAAATGGTAGGAGCGATTTTACTCTAAAAAATGAACTTCGTTTGAAGAAGTAGTTTCTGATTGTAATCCATTTCTTTTTTGTTGATGCGTCATAACATTAATCCGTTGCAATTTTTGCACCGGTGACCGATTTGAATTGCTCACATACGGGCGTTTAAAACCCTGGTTTTCCTGGAAGGATGGTTGTTGGCTCGTAAAATTTTGTTGATTTCCTGATTCCGGTCTTTTTACTGTAGGTCTTCTAAAATATGAAGTACTTGGATCTACTTCCATAGGGATTGGTATATCCCTCAGATAATGCGGCGTGTTTCGCGCGACTATCGGCTGTTCTTTACGTTGAAACGTATATTGTTTGTTATTTCCATTCTGAATATTGTAGCGTGGATTACGCTGAAAAGCAGTTCTTGCTAACGCGAATGTGTTAGCAAAGTCATACCTCTGATGATTTAGCTCTAGTTCCTGCGCCGTTGCGAGCGCAGTTGGCAAATCTGGGGGATGTGACGAAAATAAAATGTCACATATAGGTCGACGTAGACCTGATATGAATATTCGAAGAGCATTTTGTCTTGCTCTTTCATTTAAGGCATTTATTAAGGCATTATTGCCATTATTATCCATAATAATTTTATTTATTATGAGGGTCAACTGTTTATCGACCGCATCATAATATTCTGTAATAGTCATACGTCCTTGTCTTAGAATACTTAATTCATTTTCAAGGACATGTAATGGACGTTTGTCCGAATATGTTTGGTCAAGGCGTGAAATTATTGCTTGAAAATTCAATACGGTATTGAATGCACTTAATGTTGCATTCGCGCTTCCCGCAATTTTATTTCTTAAAATACCTATCGCAATATAATAGGTTTCTGAGCCTTCTTCGTAATAATTCATTGCGAAGTGGGCTGATTCTCTCCAAGCCGGATATTCGGCTGGATTTCCTTTAAAAATTTGGACGGATTTTATAAGGTCTAAGTTAGTGTTATTGTTATTTACACCATGTCTAATGGTAACAGGTCTATATGGTTCAACCTGTGTAGGCTGTAAAAGTTCAATCGAACGAGTCAAATCATTGATTCGTTCCGACAACCTATCAGTAGAAGCGTCCATTGCCGCTTCTATTAGGCTTAAAATTTGGTCTCTGTCCATGGTAAAATGTGAATAAATCGGAATAAAACAATTTGAATGTTTGATGAAAAGATAAATCAAGTCACAAAAACAACAAGTAAAAGATGTCCACTTTAGACACACAAACGAAATAAAATAATTGTTTTAAATTAAATTTTAAAATAAAGATATAAAATCCACTTTTGTTTTTTTTTAAAAATAAAATTTTTCCTAAAAATTAAATTAAAAATCTTATAGAAAATCTACAAACAACAAAAACAAAACAAAACTTTTTCTAAAAATTATATTAAAAAAAAAAAAAATTTAGAAAATCTGTAATTTTAGCAATGTTTGAATTAAAATAATTTTTATTTAATCAATGATTTTAATAACTTGAATAATTTTAAACAAAAAGAAAAATTATTCTTAATAATTTTATTTAGAATTACGCAGTTTACACGATATTCATTAAAATAATTTCAATAAAAATTTTTTACAAATATTTTTAAATTAGACTTTCTTAGTCAATTTGAATTTACAACAAAAAAAAAATTTTACTTAATAATTAACAGAATTCTTAAAAGGATAACACTCACATAAATAACATTATATTTTTATCAATCCCTCGATGAATTTGTCCAATTTCCAATTGCAATTGTTGCAGCTTCAATCTTGATTCCAACGATGGCATACGACGGCTATTGTATGCTTCACTCAACAGAATTAACAGCAATTTTTAATTTATTTTCAATTAATAGAAATAAATCTCAAGTTCAATTTTATTTCTATTGTATTTTCGCACTTAATTTTACGAAATATTTTAACTTGTGTTAGTTTTTACAAATTTTAATTTCACAGTTTTTCCAAAAGTTTCACTTTATAATTATTAATTTTTCAATTCACTTTGACAATAATTTTATAATGTTAATTAAAAATTTTTAAAGTTGCAAATATTTTTAAATTAGATCCAGATAATTAGAATCCAATTCTAATTAATTTCCCGAATTTAAATAAATTTTAGTAACTTTTAATTTTGATTATATTAGTTTTTGTAAATTTTGTTTTCACAAATTTATTAAAATATTCACTTTATATGTTAGCTACTAGTTTTTTAAATAATTTTATAATGTTAATTAAAATCCAGATAATTAGTATTCAATTCTGATTAATTTCACGAATTTAAATAAATTTTAATTACTTTTAATTTTTATTAATTATATTAGTTTTTGTAAATTTTGATTTCACAAATTTATTAAAATTTTCACTTTACAACTGCCAGTCCTTAAATTCACTTTCACAAGAATTAACTAGGATTCAAAGCTTTCAACATTATCTTCAATTTTACAAATTTACTTTTTTGATAGCGTTCAAAGCACGTTGGGCGCCAGTTAAATAAAACGACCTTTCGGTTGTTGGTGAGAAACAGATCTGATTTATTTTAATTTTTAAATTCTTAATTCTACCTTAACATTCTTAGTCTAATTCTTTCTTACTTTAAAAAAATGCTGAGTTGCAGTTCACATGCTGCAACCCGATTCCAATAAACAAATTTAGGGTAACCTGTCAACAGTATTGTGAGAACATTTCAATACTGTTGTAAACAGGTAAAATAATTTATACGTAATAAGCAATATTTATGTCAACTATGTTGACTTATAATAAATAGTAAAGTAAAATAAATAATTATATGTAGGGAATGTTAACTAATGTTAACTACTATGTTGACTTATAATAAATAGTAAAGTAAAATAAATAATTATATGTAGGGAATGTTAACTAATGTTAACTTGCATACACAATTTCTTTATTTAAAAACACAAACAAAATACATGCAGTACAAAACAAACAAAATTTTTCCTTCTTTTTATGCAAACGAAGCAACAACATTGCACATTAAAAACGTACACTAACGGACACTAAGAAGACCACTACCTTTAGGAAAAGAACACTAAATCCACTTATATGCTTTATGTATAGGGATCACAATTTACAAGTGCTTATTTCTGATAGATTAAATGAAAAAATGGATTATTATTGACAACTTATATACATGAGTTGTTTACCTTTAATGTACAGTAGTTTTCTGTTACTTTTGAGCTACTCGGACTCCAATATTGCCTTTGTTGTAATTGATGTTTTTTATTTATTTATTTATTTATTATAATTAATTACAAAATCAGGGACCGAAAATAACAGTTATTTTAAAATTTTTTATGAAAAAAAGCAGCAACAAAAAGTTGTCTAAACTCTTATTTAAGTAAATAGTTATCATTCTAATAACTTTTATCCTTAATATTATGCATGCTTTTTATATATGAGCTTTTTAAAATAAAACTCAAAAAATAATAATTAAATTTGATTTTTATTATATTCATCAAAAATAATAATTATTATATGCCTTTTATTTTTTTCGCGCAGAAATAACTCTTAAAATTTGCTTCTTATTTTAAAACGCACAAATAACTGGTATACTTGCGTTATATAATATAAAAAGCAAGAGTATCGCGCAAATTCTGCGCGATATTTTTAAAATTTCATACAATTTTCATACAAGGTAGTTGTTTTTGTAATTCCATAGAAAATGTTTTAAAAGGTTGGTGCAGGTAAAGATTTAGTTCAGTTTTTTGTTTTTGTATTTTGGATTCATATTTTGTATTTATCTTTGTATTTTGTAGGAGAACAAATTTGTATGCAAAATACAAAAACAAAAAACTGAACTAAATCTTTACCTGCACCAACCTTTTAAAACATTTTCTATGGAATTACAAAAACAACTACCTTGTATGAAAATTGCATTTTATATTTTCATTTTAAAAATATCGCGCAGAATTTGCGTGATACTCTTGCTTTTTATATTATATAACGCAAGTATACCAGTTATTTGTGCGTTTTAAAATAAGAAGCAAATTTTAAGAGTTATTTCTGCGCAAAAAATAAAAGGCATATTATAATTATTATTTTTGATGAATATAATAAAAATCAAATTTAATTATTATTTTTTGAGTTTTATTTTAAAATGCATATGATAACAGTTGTAAGATGATTTTTATTTTTTTTATGATAACTGTTACGGTCCCTG
>NW_024032043.1:0-12247 GCF_002237135.1 Teleopsis dalmanni | reverse complement strand
ATCCACCAGAAACTCCATCTCGAAAATATATTACCGGTTGAGTAGGGATTCTTTGGGCGTTCAATTTTTCTTCTAGTCCGATTCATGTTAAATTTCTTTATTTACAGTTACGTTTGGTTATGATAAACCAAAAATGTAGTAATAAATTCGAAGTTCAAGAAATGAAGATAACCGACACGAGCACCACTCAATATGGTGAATGCAACAAAAATTTTTTAAATCGTGAATAACAGTAAATAGCAATGCAAAAAATTTACAATATTTTTTCAATGTTACAACAAAACTTTATAGACAATGTACGGTAATTATGCGTACTCGTTCTCGTATTCGTACAACAGAAATTATTTTCAAATAATTCCTTATCCTTATGCAAATCATGCAAAATTGTTATATTATTCTGTTTAATGAATTATTATTATTAAGACATATTGAATTAATTGCTGCAAGTTAATTGCTACACTCATTAAATTTGATGAATGTTACCAATATATGAATAAGCTACAATTCAGTTTGAGCAATGAAGCGTAAACGAAACATTGGACCACTAATTTTAAACAGCAAAAAACACAAGCGCAAAAAAAGATTTAATGAAATAAGTGTTATTTAACACTTACTTTGTGCTCAATGGTCGTTTGTAGATTCTTATCCAAATGCACCTTTATATATAATTTGGGTGCCATCCAATTTGGCACGAATACGTTTGCCTACGATCTCTGCTGAAAACACTAAATCTTCTAAAATAAAATACACAGCAGTTAAACTACGCGAACGGATTATTGCACCGTCTTGTTTTTACGAAAACTTTGTAGTTACTCGTTCACTATCTAAGTCTTTACGGTGCTGATATAACTCTTCCTCTTCAAGTGGTCCTTGCAAACCCTTATGAAATATTTTTCTCATCCACCAGAAACTCCATCTCGAAAATATATTACCGGTTGAGTAGGGATTCTTTGGGCGTTCAATTTTTCTTCTAGTCCGATTCATGTTAAATTTCTTTATTTACAGTTACGTTTGGTTATGATAAACCAAAAATGTAGTAATAAATTCGAAGTTCAAGAAATGAAGATAACCGACACGAGCACCACTCAATATGGTGAATGCAACAAAAATTTTTTAAATCGTGAATAACAGTAAAATGCAATGGCAAATTTACAACACTTTTTTTCAATGTTACAACAAAAACTTTATAGACAATGGTTACGGTAATTAGCGCGTACTCGTTCCGTAATTCGTACAAACAGAAATTATTTTCAAATAATTCCTTATGCAAATCAATGCTAAATGTTATATATTTCTGTTTAATGAATTTATTATTATTTAGACATATTTGATTAATTGCTGCAAGTTAATTGCTAGACTCATTTAAATTTGAATGAATGTTACAATATAATGATGAGCTACATTCATTTGAGCAAGAGCGTAAAACGAAACATGGACCACTAATTTTTTAAACAGCAAAAAAACACAAGTGCAAAAAAAGATTAATGAATAATGTTATTTAACCTTACTTTGTGCTCAATGGTCGTTTGGTAGATTCTTATCAAATGCACCTTTATAATTTGGGTCCATCCAATTGCCACAAATACATTGCCTACATCTCTGCTGGAAACACTAAATCTTCTAAAATAAAATACACAGCAGTTAAACTACGCGAACGGATTATTGCACCGTCTTTTTTTTACGAAAACTTTGTAGTTACTCGTTCACTATCTAAGTCTTTACGGTGCTGATATAAGTCTTCCTCTTCAAGTGGTCCTTGCAAACCCTTATGAAATATTTTTCTCATCCACCCAGTAACTCCATCTCGAAATATATTAAGCGGTTGAGTAGGATTCTTTGGCGTTCAATTTTTTCTTCTAGTCCCGATTCATGTTAAATTTCTTTATTTAACAGTTACGTTTTGATTATGATAACCAAAAATGTAGTAATAATTCGAATTCCAAGAATGAAATAACCGACACGAGCACCACTCAATATGGAAATGCTACAAAAATTTTTTAACTCGTAATAACAAGTAAATAGCAATGCAAAAATTTACAACAACTTTTTTCAATGTTACAAAAAAACTTTATAACAATGTAACGATAATTATGCGTACTCGTTCTCGTATTCGTACAACAGAAATTATTTTCAAATAATTCCTTATCCTTATGCAAATCATGCAAAATTGTTATATTATTCTGTTTAATGAATTATTATTATTAAGACATATTGAATTAATTGCTGCAAGTTAATTGCTACACTCATTAAATTTGATGAATGTTACCAATATATGAATAAGCTACAATTCAGTTTGAGCAATGAAGCGTAAACGAAACATTGGACCACTAATTTTAAACAGCAAAAAACACAAGTGCAAAAAAAGATTTAATGAAATAAGTGTTATTTAACACTTACTTTGTGCTCAATGGTCGTTTGTAGATTCTTATCCAAATGCACCTTTATAATTTGGGTGCCATCAAATTTGGCACGAATACGTTTGCCTACGATCTCTGCTGGAAACACTAAATCTTCTAAAATAAAATACACAGCAGTTAAACTACGCGAACGGATTATTGCACCGTCTTGTTTTTACGAAAACTTTGTAGTTACTCGTTCACTATCTAAGTCTTTACGGTGCTGATATAACTCTTCCTCTTCAAGTGGTCCTTGCAAACCCTTATGAAATATATATCTCATCCACCAGAAACTCCATCTCGAAAATATATTAGCGGTTGAGTAGGGATTCTTTGGGCGTTCAATTTTTCTTCTAGTCCGATTCATGTTAATTTCTTTTTTACAGTTACGTTGATTATGATAAACCAAAATTAGTAATAAATTCGAAGTTTCAAGAAATGAAGATAACCGACACGAGCACCCTTCAAATGGTAAATGCAACAAATTATTTTTAAATCGTGAATAACAGTAAATACAATGCAAAAATTTACAACTTTCAAATGTTCAACAAAACTTTAATAGACAATGTACAGGTAATTACGCGGTACATCGTTCTCGTATTCCGTACAACGAAATTTTCAATAATTCCTATGCAAATCATGCAAAATTGTTATATTATTCTGTTTAATTAATTATTATTATTTAGACATATTTAATTAATTGCTGCAAGTTAATTGCTAGACTCATTAAATTTGATGAATGTTACCAATATATGAATGAGCTACAATTCAGTTTGAGCAATGAAGCGTAAACGAAACATTGGACCACTAATTTTAAACAGCAAAAACCACAAGTGCAAAAAAAAGATTTAATGAAATAAGTGTTATTTAACACTTACTTTGTGCTCAATGGTCGTTTGTAGATTCTTATCCAAATGCACCTTTATAATTTGAGTGCCATCCAATTTGGCACAAATACATTTGCCTACGATCTCTGCTGGAAACACTAAATCTTCTAAAGCAAAAATACACAGCAGTTAAACTACCGAAACGGATAATTGCACCGTCTTGTTTTTTAACGAAAACTTGTAGTTACTCGTTCACATAAGTCTTTCGGTGCTGATATAAGTTCGTTCTTCTTCAAGTGGCCTTGCAAACCTTATGAAATATTTTTCTCATCCACCCGAAACTCCACTCGAAAATATATTAGCGGTTGAAGTAAGGGATCTTTGGGCGTTCAATTTTTCTTCTTAGTCCGATTCATGTTAAATTTTCTTTTATTTACAGTTACGTTTGATTATGATAAACAAAAAATGTAGTAATAAATTCGAAGTTCAAGAAATGAAGATAACCGACACGAGCACCACTCAATATGGTAAATGCAACAAAAATTTTTTAAATCGTGAATAACAGTAAATAGCAATGCAAAAAATTTACAATATTTTTTCAATGTTACAACAAATCTTTATAGACAATGTACGGTAATTATGCGTACTCGTTCTCGTATTCGTACAACAGAAATTATTTTCAATAATTCCTTATGCAAATCATGCAAAATTGTTATATTATTCTGTTTAATGAATTATTATTATTTAGACATATTGAATTAATTGCTGCAAGTTAATTGCTAGACTCATTAAATTTGATGAATGTTACCAATATATGAATGAGCTACAATTCAGTTTGAGCAATGAAGCGTAAACGAAACATTGGACCACTAATTTTAAACAGCAAAAAACACAAGCGCAAAAAAAGATTTAATGAAATAAGTGTTATTTAACACTTACTTTGTGCTCAATGGTCGTTTGTAGATTCTTATCCAAATGCACCTTTATATATAATTTGGGTGCCATCCAATTTGGCACGAATACGTTTGCCTACGATCTCTGCTGAAAACACTAAATCTTCTAAAATAAAATACACAGCAGTTAAACTACGCGAACGGATTATTGCACCGTCTTGTTTTTACGAAAACTTTGTAGTTACTCGTTCACTATCTAAGTCTTTACGGTGCTGATATAACTCTTCCTCTTCAAGTGGTCCTTGCAAACCCTTATGAAATATTTTTCTCATCCACCAGAAACTCCATCTCGAAAATATATTAGCGGTTGAGTAGGGATTCTTTGGGCGTTCAATTTTTCTTCTAGTCCGATTGATGTTAAATTTCTTTATTTACAGTTACGTTTGGTTATGATAAACCAAAAATGTAGTAATAAATTCGAAGTTCAAGAAATGAAGATAACCGACACGAGCACCACTCAATATGGTAAATGCAACAAAAATTTTTTAAATCGTGAATAACAGTAAATAGCAATGCAAAAAATTTACAACACTTTTTCAATGTTACAAAAAAACTTTATAGACAATGTACGATAATTACGCGTACTCGTTCTCGTATTCGTACAACAGAAATTATTTTCAAATAATTCCTTATCCTTATGCAAATCATGCAAAATTGTTATATTATTCTGTTTAATGAATTATTATTATTAAGACATATTGAATTAATTGCTGCAAGTTAATTGCTACACTCATTAAATTTGATGAATGTTACCAATATATGAATAAGCTACAATTCAGTTTGAGCAATGAAGCGTAAACGAAACATTGGACCACTAATTTTAAACAGCAAAAAACACAAGTGCAAAAAAAGATTTAATGAAATAAGTGTTATTTAACACTTACTTTGTGCTCAATGGTCGTTTGTAGATTCTTATCCAAATGCACCTTTATAATTTGGGTGCCATCAAATTTGGCACGAATACGTTTGCCTACGATCTCTGCTGGAAACACTAAATCTTCTAAAATAAAATACACAGCAGTTAAACTACGCGAACGGATTATTGCACCGTCTTGTTTTTACGAAAACTTTGTAGTTACTCGTTCACTATCTAAGTCTTTACGGTGCTGATATAACTCTTCCTCTTCAAGTGGTCCTTGCAAACCCTTATGAAATATTTTTCTCATCCACCAGAAACTCCATCTCGAAAATATATTACCGGTTGAGTAGGGATTCTTTGGGCGTTCAATTTTTCTTCTAGTCCGATTCATGTTAAATTTCTTTATTTACAGTTACGTTTGGTTATGATAAACCAAAAATGTAGTAATAAATTCGAAGTTCAAGAAATGAAGATAACCGACACGAGCACCACTCAATATGGTGAATGCAACAAAAATTTTTTAAATCGTGAATAACAGTAAATAGCAATGCAAAAAATTTACAATATTTTTTCAATGTTACAACAAAACTTTATAGACAATGTACGGTAATTATGCGTACTCGTTCTCGTATTCGTACAACAGAAATTATTTTCAAATAATTCCTTATCCTTATGCAAATCATGCAAAATTGTTATATTATTCTGTTTAATGAATTATTATTATTAAGACATATTGAATTAATTGCTGCAAGTTAATTGCTACACTCATTAAATTTGATGAATGTTACCAATATATGAATAAGCTACAATTCAGTTTGAGCAATGAAGCGTAAACGAAACATTGGACCACTATTTTTAAACAGCAAAAAAAGATTTAATGAAATAAGTGTTATTTAACACTTACTTTGTGCTCAATGGTCGTTTGTAGATTCTTATCCAAATGCACCTTTATACTTTGGGTGCCATCCAATTTGGCACGAATACGTTTGCCTACGATCTCTGCTGGAAACACTAAATCTTCTAAAATAAAATACACAGCAGTTAAACTACGCGAACGGATTATTGCACCGTCTTGTTTTTACGAAAACTTTGTAATTACTCGTTCACTATCTAAGTCTTTACGATGCTGATATAACTCCTCTTCCTCTTCAAGTGGTCCTTGCAAACCCATATGAAATATTTTTCTCATCCACCAGAAACTCCATCTCGAAAATATATTAGCGGTTGAGTAGGGATTCTTTGGGCGTTCAATTTTTCTTCTAGTCCGATTCATGTTAAATTTCTTTATTTACAGTTACGTTTGGTTATGATAAACCAAAAATGTAGTAATAAATTCGAAGTTCAAGAAATGAAGATAACCGACACGAGCACCACTCAATATGGTGAATGCAACAAAAATTTTTTAAATCGTGAATAATAGTAAATAGCAATGCAAAAAATTTACAATATTTTTTCAATGTTATAACAAAACTTTATAGACAATGTACGGTAATTATGCGTACTCGTTCTCGTATTCGTACAACAGAAATTATTTTCAAATAATTCCTTATGCAAATCATGCAAAATTGTTATATTATTCTGTTTAATGAATTATTATTATTTAGACATATTGAATTAATTGCTGCAAGTTAATTGCTAGACTCATTAAATTTGATGAATGTTACCAATATATGAATAAGCTACAATTCAGTTTGAGCAATGAAGCGTAAACGAAACATTGGACCACTAATTTTAAACAGCAAAAAACACAAGTGCAAAAAAAGATTTAATGAAATAAGTGTTATTTAACACTTACTTTGTGCTCAATGGTCGTTTGTAGATTCTTATCCAAATGCACCTTTATATATAATTTGGGTGCCATCCAATTTGGCACGAATACGTTTGCCTACGATCTCTGCTGAAAACACTAAATCTTCTAAAATAAAATACACAGCAGTTAAACTACGCGAACGGATTATTGCACCGTCTTGTTTTTACGAAAACTTTGTAGTTACTCGTTCACTATCTAAGTCTTTACGGTGCTGATATAACTCTTCCTCTTCAAGTGGTCCTTGCAAACCCTTATGAAATATATTTCTCATCCACCAGAAACTCCATCTCGAAAATATATTAGCGGTTGAGTAGGGATTCTTTGGGCGTTCAATTTTTCTTCTAGTCCGATTGATGTTAAATTTCTTTATTTACAGTTACGTTTGATTATGATAAACCAAAAATGTAGTAATAAATTCGAAGTTCAAGAAATGAAGATAACCGACACGAGCACCACTCAATATGGTAAATGCAACAAAAATTTTTTAAATCGTGAATAACAGTAAATAGCAATGCAAAAAATTTACAATATTTTTTCAATGTTACAACAAAACTTTATAGACAATGTACGGTAATTATGCGTACTCGTTCTCGTATTCGTACAACAGAAATTATTTTCAAATAATTCCTTATCCTTATGCAAATCATGCAAAATTGTTATATTATTCTGTTTAATGAATTATTATTATTAAGACATATTGAATTAATTGCTGCAAGTTAATTGCTACACTCATTAAATTTGATGAATGTTACCAATATATGAATAAGCTACAATTCAGTTTGAGCAATGAAGCGTAAACGAAACATTGGACCACTAATTTTAAACAGCAAAAAACACAAGTGCAAAAAAAGATTTAATGAAATAAGTGTTATTTAACACTTACTTTGTGCTCAATGGTCGTTTGTAGATTCTTATCCAAATGCACCTTTATAATTTGGGTGCCATCAAATTTGGCACGAATACGTTTGCCTACGATCTCTGCTGGAAACACTAAATCTTCTAAAATAAAATACACAGCAGTTAAACTACGCGAACGGATTATTGCACCGTCTTGTTTTTACGAAAACTTTGTAGTTACTCGTTCACTATCTAAGTCTTTACGGTGCTGATATAACTCTTCCTCTTCAAGTGGTCCTTGCAAACCCTTATGAAATATATTTCTCATCCACCAGAAACTCCATCTCGAAAATATATTAGCGGTTGAGTAGGGATTCTTTGGGCGTTCAATTTTTCTTCTAGTCCGATTGATGTTAAATTTCTTTATTTACAGTTACGTTTGATTATGATAAACCAAAAATGTAGTAATAAATTCGAAGTTCAAGAAATGAAGATAACCGACACGAGCACCACTCAATATGGTAAATGCAACAAAAATTTTTTAAATCGTGAATAACAGTAAATAGCAATGCAAAAAATTTACAATACTTTTTCAATGTTACAACAAAACTTTATAGACAATGTACGGTAATTACGCGTACTCGTTCTCGTATTCGTACAACAGAAATTATTTTCAAATAATTCCTTATCCTTATGCAAATGATGCAAAATTGTTATATTATTCTGTTTAATGAATTATTATTATTTAGACATATTGAATTAAGAGAATGTTTTTATTTAATTTGTATGTTTCGTATTTTTTTTCATAGTAATGAGAAATTTTTATTGTGATCAGAATAAAAAAAACACTAAACAAAAACTAATGTTATACAAAATAGATAATAAAAAAAATAATTACTAAAGCTTTTACGCACGTGTGCAAATGTAAACAAAAGAAACTTTTAATAGATGTTAATGATTGGGTTTAATAAAACTAAAAACTTTTTTTAAATGTAATATACTCTTTAAACATTCTGCACATATTTAAGTATTTTGAGAAATGTGACAACATTGCATTTATGATGAAATCCATCAAATTATGTTTGTGTATGTTTATGAGAGAACAAATAGTAGAATGAATAAAAATTAAACAAGAAAATATATTTTCTACAGTATAAGGTAAATGCATACGTAGAAACACACATATATATGATACATATGCATACAGAGAAAAATCACGGAAAAGTAAATAAAGTTTCGGAAAGTAAATTTATAGAAGACAAAAAAAAAATCTTTAATTACCCAGTAGAAAAAGTGGTCTTCGAAGACATTGTCTTCAAGACGGTCTTTGATACCGCGTCGCGCATGTTCAAGCAAATTTGCAAAACAATTGCTCAAAACATGAATGTAAAATACTCTTTCTTTGCTTTCTCTCTCATTTTTAGTGTTCATAGCAACGTATTTGAATTTTGCCTCAGATGACGCTATGTTTTATAAATGAAGTGACGCAATAATTTTGAAGTGTAGTAAATAAACATTTGTGAAATAAATATTAAAAAAATCAAAATGAATAAAGAAACAAAATCATTAAACTATGAAATATTAAAAAAAAGAAATTAAATCAAAACAAATGAAATATTGACTTAGTTCCTGGAAAATATATTGATATTAATATTGAAGACAATAATTCCAGTGAAAGTTGTTTAAGAAACGAAACAAAAGATGTTGAAAATAAAAAAACTAAAAACACTTGTGAAAAATTAGCTGTTATATTTAAAAAAACACAGGATTAACAGGCGTCTGGTAATGATATTTTAGAACTCTTAAGATCAGAAGGTTTAATTGTACCAAAATCCTTTTCAACGCTTTTGAAAACATATAAAACTTCAACAATAGATGATAGCGAAATGCTATAAATTATTTTATATTAGTTTTAGTTAATTTTAGATATGTTAAGTTATATTAAGTTAATTATTTAAATTAATTTTCACTATGTTTACTAGTTTTTACTAGTTTATTTTTAATATCTTAATAAAATTTATAATAATTTATAATAAAATTTATAATTTACTTTTAAAACTTTTAATTTTGAATGTAATGTAAGAAATTATTATATAAAATAAATAAAAGTACAAAATACAACAATTTCTTTCTACTTATTTAAAGAGAAAATTGAAATTCATTTAAAATTTAAAGAGTGCAATAAAAGAGTAGAAATAAAAAAAAGGGTGAAAAAATTATATGAGCACTGCACTAAGAGCGCACAACTTTCTGTCGAATGCGTCCGTTATGCAAGACATGGTCTTCGAGACATGTACACAAAAATTCATTGAAGACATTTGGCTAATTTGTATGAAAGTGTCTTCGAAGACCGTCATACATTTGGATCGATCGGTCTTCATGTATGTATCCATGTCTTGAAGACGTCTTCGATGACGGATCGATCCGTTTTCTACTGGGTATGTTTAAATGCCCTGCAATGTTTGAATGTATTTGTTACACAAGCAAAATACACTTACAACACTTAGCACATCGCAAATTGAGAGGGAAACACATACCAAAAAACCATATGCTCAAAATCGCATATAAAGTTTCGTACAAAAACATCAAGAAACCGAAACTGGAGAAGAAAGTATGTCGCAGAGCAATAAAAATAAAACAACAAAAAAAAAAAGACCATAATAATAGTGCCAGCAAAGATCTTTGGTATTTTAGAAATTTTTTTTTATCTAACCACTAATTTATACATCAACCCCTAAAACTTTTCCACTTACGAATAATTAAGTATCTCATTAAAATGGCGAATATAAAAATATGCAAAAACATATATATACGTCGCAAATATTGAAGTTTATACTAAGAGAAACTGTTTAAATCTATACAATTTAATACATTGAAAACATAATTACACTAATAATATATGTACTAATTTGGACTTGATGTCACTCATATTTGGAAAATGTGTTTCCTCTTTTTCCCCCCCAAGTCGAAAACTGTTCGTATTTTACATACACATACGCACACTAAAACATCACGAAAATATGAAGAAAAAACGACTTCGGACGAAAGTTAGATTTCGTTTATATTCGTCACCAACGTCGTTGTTGGTGACGGCGGTGGCCGTCTTATTGATCGTTGAAAAAAGAAAACTGTTCGAATTTCACACTTTTTCAAAATTAATAAAAAATAAAAAATAAAAAATAAAAAAACAAAAAAAGTAAAAAAAAAAATACTTTGCAGGAAAAATCAAAATGGCCGCAACAACACTTTATGTCGAAAAATATTCAATTTAAATAATTTTTAAAGAAAATTAACATATTTCTGTTAAGAATTTTATAAATTTAATCAAAAATTTATTTTCTATTATGGAAAGTTAGGCAGAAACTGACGCTAATAAAACATGCCCAAAAGTACTTATGTAACACAACTATTGATTGAAATTTATTTCACTAATACGAATTATTCATTTCAAATAAGGAAAATCCACTATTAAAGTTAAATTAATTATTAAAATTTTACATTAAAAGTAAAATTTTTGTTTATTCTTAGCTAAATATGCTTTATGTTAAAAAAACGTATACACACCACTTTTCGGAAAATTACTCCATTTTGAATTGATCCCCAGTAAATGAATTCAGTGTTTTTTTTTTATTTTTTGCTTTTAATCAATTTCCAAAGATATTAACGTACACGAAACTTAAACATTAAACCAATATCACATTTTAAAGCAAAGCAATCATTATATATATGTTTAATTATACAATTTATCAACTTTGAATTAAAAAAAAAAAATTTTTTTTTTTGCACAAAAACCCAACAACACGGAGCAATAACTCCCGACGCTACCGATGATGTTGCACGACGTTGCTTAACTGAAGAAAACTTTCGACCAGTGATTGAAAATGCTATGCTATTTCATAGTTTTTATTATTGCTCCTGCTCCTGCTTCTGCTCTTAATTTGACGGAGCACTTATGACAGCAGAAGCACAAAACAAAATTTGCGTTGCTCTGCTATACTATGCTGTTTGATTTGTTGAAGCACGAAGCAAGAGCAAAAGCAAGAGCAAAAAATTAAAATATATGCTACTGAAAAACACAGAACGAGAAAACAAAAAGTAACAATAATTTTTTGTTACAATACTTGTTTTCTTCAAGTAAATAAGCAAACATTTTCTTTCATTAATAAATTTTTACAAAAACTTGATCTGCTTAAAGCAGTAAAAATTAGCAACAATTTGCTTTGCCTAGTAAAGCCATCATATAAACAATTATTACAAATGTATGTTTCTTTAACAGAATTATATTAATTTCTGTTAAAATCATAATAACAAAATATACGGTGTGTAGAAAATGTGGATTGTGTTCATTGGACACCTAATGTTGGTATGCTTCAACGAAAGCTCTGAAATGTGTAAGAGCGAACTGCGACATCTTATAGAATTTATTATTTTTGCCATAAACAAAAATATATTAAATATTTCATATATATTTAATATATATGAAATATATTAAATATTAGAATATTAATATTAAATAAAATCGAACTATTAAAAATTATTAAACCAGTAAACATTAGAATATTGAA
>NW_024032042.1:0-12252 GCF_002237135.1 Teleopsis dalmanni | reverse complement strand
TATCCGGTTTAAAATGGTCAAAGATAATTTACTCGGGGCTTGGGTTGATATATATCCCCCTGTATAATGTCACTATAAAATAAATAGGAATTAAAGTAAAATATAGTGATATACTGATTTATTCAATTGTGAAGTAATAACTTAACTATTTTACAAATAATGATTTTTGGTAAGGATCAGATTATCTATTAATTACTATACGAAATGAGTCATATATCTTTATTAATACTTTCATGGAAAACTTTAAATAAAAATTAGTAAATAATAAACCCCTTTTGCTTATATTATTAGACTTAAACTACAAAACTTTACTAAATGTCACACAATTGACAGGTTTAAATGGATAAGTTTATGGGTTTCGTGATAGGTATACTTGAAGTATGGCTTGCAATATTGCCAAAATTTATAAAGTAAGATAACTAATTAACCACATCCGCTTGAGTTGAATGAATTTATTATAAAAGTTTGAAATATTCTCAGACAAGTTATGTCAAATATGATTTAATAATACTAATGAGAATAAAAGATAATAAATAAAAATAAAAAATAATAAATTTATAAATTTTGTACATTTTTTAATATAAATTGAAATAAATATAAAATGAGAAAATGATTTCAAATGATGAACAAATCAGGAAAATTTATTTATATGATAAATATTTAATTATCAAACATTTTAATATTTCATTACTCAAAAGTATTATGAAAAGTTAAAGTCACTAAAGTGAAGTAGATATTATTGTGGCTTAAAATCTAATTTTAAAATCTATTTTTAAGTTGCGAATACCAGATAGATACTTTAAAGATACTACAATGCCTTGGAATGCTTAAAATATGTCTAATATTGCCTCTTGAAGCTTTCATGATTGTTTAAGCAAACGTCATATTTAACGACAAAGGAAATGGTTTTTAAAAATTTGTAAAGAAAACCAATAAAATTTAATCATTAAACATGAATAAAAATTAAAAAACAAATTTAAAATTATTGACTAAATATTATATTAAGCCTTTACTACTAAGCCTGAAGTGAAACTCTCAGAACATAGAAATTTTCACTTCATCCAAAACGATATATGGTACTATATGAGATTTTTATTCTTTTGAATAACATTTCTTTCCTATAATTCTTACATTAAAGATATAATTCTTGAAAAACAGGATATATTATCCTTCTTATTTGAAGCGTGTGTTGTCAACTAATTACTATTGATTGCCTTAAGTTTTGTCTGTCAATAGCAACTTGTTTTATATTTTCTAAATAGGATTAAAAAAACTTGGAATTAAAAAGAAAAAACAGAAAGGATACCGGATTTGGTATACTATTGAGGTGCTGTTTGGTTCATGTCATACTTGAAAGAAAAATTTAGAATTCAAATTAGTCTTATAACAGTTTTCGCACAGTTAACTGCATTTAGTGAATTGAAATTTTACTCATGCTTTGATGCTCTTGAAAATGTAATGAAACCAATACATGTCAATATTTTTTATCTGTTATTGTTTGAAGTTTTCTACTTTACATTCACAATAGCATATTATTCTAAATGACAAAAAGGAACAATTAAAGACGAATGTGAAGGCGTCAATCTGGATTTACTTTCCATCTGTCAAATTATGTACTTCAGTCGACGTTTTCAGAGTAATCTAACATTTTCGCAGTGTTAGTAGATATTTATATTTTTTTATAAATACATATATCGAATCAAATCACATTTTATCATTTAAACCATTGCTACTCTGGTAAAATATTTAAAGAGTTTTACATTTTTTTTTTGTGTTTTTGCGAAGAGAAGGTTTAAAGATGCCTAACGCATCGTCACTATGTCGTCACAATAGTGGTATGTTCGGTTTGCACTGACTAAAAACAATACCCGTCATCTTGGTACTTTATCGGGAATACTTCAAGGCAGGACTTCAAGACTTTTTGTTTTTGTTCGTTAGCCTACGTCCAGGCCTCGCTTAGGTTTATTTGTTTTTCTTTTTTTTAAAATTGGCTATTTTCTAGATCACATTTTAGTGTTTTACATTAATCTCGAGGGTTATACATTTCGCTCGAGATTTACCAATCGAAAATGAAAAATTGCACTAAAAGTGAATCTCGATTAAAAAAGCTATCGCAGATTTACTGATCAAAAATGACATAAGTATTTTATATATGCTTTCCGAATATCATAATATATGTTAAATTATTTCTTGGAATGTTACTTTCCTTTTCTACACACAACCAAGCAAAGTTCATAAGTATAATTTTTCAATCTGCAGAATTCATCGAGTGTAGCAAGCATCGTGAATTAATACAGCAAACTTAGTTTTCAAGAATTACTCTAATGTGGCATGGGTTATTGATAATCCGAAGAAAGCATCTATAATATACATTATGATTATTTGCATACATTTTTGTTAATATATTTTTTTAATCGATGCATTACATATATTGATATATTTAAACAATTTTTATTTAATTGTTTGATATTTTTATATTTTTATATATATTTTTTTTTATTTATTTGATATTTATTTATTTATATTTGTTCCTTATTTGAATTATTTATACTGTATCTATGATTTTAAAAATAAACCTAATTTTAATATATTAATTCGATTTTTAAGAAAACAAAATCATGATTGCAATTTTAAATTTAAGTGATAAAATCTGTCAGATATAATTTTTATTATTCTTCTTCTTCTTCTTCTTGAGTTAGTGCTATTACGCACTTTTACTCTATAATGGCTGGGGGGCTTATCTCTACCCCACACTAGGCTTTAACTAGGCTACGAAATCATATCATTTATTTGTCTTTTAGTTGATGACGGACCTTAAATCAGCATATCTTCCTAAGAGTCCAGAAGTGGACTTGAGGATTGTTAGGGCGGGGTTAATTAGTGAACCAACTTTAGTGAATAATTTTAGAGCTCTGTCTCTGATATATTTTTTCACTGAGTCAATCCTAAGATCTCTATGAAATTTTATTATTATAAGATAAAAAAAATTAAATTAAATGTCAAATGTTAGGTTAAAAAATATAACTGACGAGAAAATATAATAATATATTCCTACAAGTAATGTGAATTTTTTACAGTTTATTTTTTAATCTTCAAAACTTTTTATCTTACAAATTTATGAAAAGAACTTCATGAAAACTATAACAATATATTTTCCATAATAAAGGGAATTATTTATGTGTAACATCTTTTGTCTTGGCATGCCAATTTACCCATCCCAAGTTACTGATAGTTTATCTATATGTTATTTGTATCTGTGTATAGCAATCCTCACCTGGTTAAATAACCACGAGTGTGGTCGGATGGTTATTTGGTTGGTTGTTGCTGGGTTATGCTGGGTTGGGTTTTACGAGTATGCTGGTATGAGCACAAAAGTATATTGAGGTAAGCATCTTGAAATGACAATCGCTGCCAACTTACAATACACCTGTTGAATATTATTTACAACTATTAAATGTGTACACAATTGTAGCGTTTCAGGGCTTCCTCCTGCGATTTCCTCCCTAAACCATTCAACTTGAATGTAAATAGTACACAATTTTCATTCCTTGTTTTGTTTTGTTTTATGAACTGATTATAATAGAAATTGCAGAAGAAAGATGTAACTGAAAGTAATAGTTTCACTCAACTTGTTCTATTTTTGTCGAATTGTTGTAGGTTTAAACAGAGACCAAAACAACAAAAACAATATTAACTGCAACGTACAAAGCCCCGAGCCTAATGCGTTTGTATTCATTCTCGTATCTTTTGGAATAGACATTGCATGTTCGTGGGCGTATCTAGATGTATCTCTGTGTTGAGTTGGTTGTATACATCGTCGCGTGTTTATACGAGTGTATCTCGGAAGTCGGTCGTTACTGTTACTATTTTGAGTGCTTCATATTATAATACACGCCAGAGAATTCTCTGACTATTAATGTAATATTGAGTTTGTTCACTTAGTAATACTTATTTTGTGTTGAAGTATCTTAAGAATTTAAGAAAATTTTAAATTTAATGATTTTTACTTTATTTTTGTATTGAAGAGATAAAAATTTGAATGAAGTATCTATAGATTACAATGAGAAGGTTGTTCTTTAATTTTCTTAAATGTCAAAAAGTGAACCATTTTGAAACTCTCAAGCAAGTTTTTACCACTAAATGCAAACAAAAAAAATTGTTTTAATGTCTGCTATGTAAATAATAAAAAAAAATTTAAAAGAAAATAAAGATATATATATAAACATATATAGGTTTTATTAAACACAATTTTTTAAATACAAAATATGAATTAATTAACACATAAGAATAAAATTTGTTCGACTTTTTACATCGATGTCTTCCTTTCTACTGACGCGTTTCTACTATTTCTCTTCTACTGGGCCTTTTCTACTGTTTCTTTGTTCAAGGCATTGCCAACCCCACATACAAATTACTTATATCTTTCAAAATATATATGCACTCATACCTCGTTTAACAGCTTAGATACGTTCATACAAATCAATACAAACAAGCAGATCAAGCAGTTCGGTTACAATTTTTTAAGAATAATATATAAAATATCTTATTCATCATTTGTTATCACCTGTCTTCAAAATCTAGATTGTTTGCTAAGCTCATTATTTATTGTGTATAAACAAAAGATGAATTTTTTTTCATCGCAAAGTAGAGTACTCGCATAATCTAGAACTAAGACAAACAAGAGCTTACTTTGAACCTAAAAAAGAATCTTAACTATAAAGATGCTATTCAAAAAAAATATTTGATTCTTATACCCAAAAAAAAAAATGAACTATCTCTATTCTTAAATTCAGATTCTAATAATTTATTCTTATTTATATTTGTTTTTTGTTTAATTTTTTATTATATTTAATTACGTCAACTAATCCATTCATAAAAAAATCAATTGTTAGCACTACATTTTTTTTTCGTATTTTTAAATAATTTTTATATATTCTTGGTATATAAAATGTTCCAAATATTTATATTCTAAATATATTTAAGTTTATTTGACTTGCCTCTTTATTTATTTAATTTAAATAAAATTAACTTTCGTTAGAAGAAAAATCACTTAAGTGTACGACGTTACTATGTCGAATTTGTTTATCCTTTTTGTATTTATCTTCAAACATTAAATTCTAATTTTATCTAAATATATAAATAAAACCTAAATTTAGTTCACATAATTTAATTTTAGTTTTAAATACCATATGCCATATATCTAGCGTTATATATACACAAAGTTAGATTCTATAAAATATATGCTTTTGCTAAATTCACTTAAATTTTGTTTAATTTACTAAATTAAGATAAATATACAGTTTTTTTTTAAATAAATTTAAATAGTTGTTGTAATAATAAATATTGTTAATAATATATTTCACTTAATTATACTAATAAAAAAAAAATGCTTAAACGTAGGTAAAACGGTTTAAATTAAATGTTTTATATTTAAATCCATCTAAAATCCATTTAAAAATATTATTTGTTATAATAAATGCATGAAAAATTTAAAAATTATATTACAAAGTTATATTTTACATTTACATTTACTTTAAGTTTTAATAAAAAACAAAAAAAATATCTTGGTCGTCGATCAAAGAACTGATTTAGGGTCACTATTTTTACCACTTTTTAGCTTCAGCAAAAATTTTTTAATATACAGTAGTAATATATATATATATGTAGTGACACTCAGGTGACAACGTTCAAGCATCTATAAGCTTCTTCTTAAACTTTTCAGTACTACTCTAAGAAATATTGACTACATGGCTGCCATTCTCAATTTTAACAGAAAATTTGATGTCAATTTTCCATCTAAACACACCTGGCTAAAGTTAGGTCATTTATTAGGAGAGGGTCTAACCATTTACACTAACAGTACAAAAATGTGTAGTCATGTAGGCAATGGAGTTTTTTTTCGAAAAGAATAAACAAACTTATATATTTCATGTATCATAATAATTGCAATGATTTTCAGGCAAAAGTGATCGCTATAAAGGGGCTATAGTTTGTGTGGAAGCGGATAATATATTTCTTTGGTGTATAGACATACTATCAGAGAGTCAAGCTGCTTTAAAGTTCTTAAATTTAATCCAATTCGCATCCAGAAAAGTTTTTGACTGCTACACATCGCTGTTTAATATTTCTCTACTTTGTGTTCCCTGTTAAAGGAATATTTTTGGCAATTGCAAGGCAGACAAGCTGGCTAGGTTAACACTTGAAACACCTAAAAAATTTGGACACATTATCGACATCATGAAAATATGTTAAATTCTCTCTATATTGAGCAATTTCAAAAAAGATGGAAAGACTCAACGATATGTAGGCACAAGTATGTACCTAAGTTGAGAAAAAATTCAGTACTCTTATTGAGATATCCTGCAAAGATATCAGACTTGTGGTAGGTCTGCTATGGAGAGGATGGTTCACAGCCGTTTAGAAAACTATGCTAGATGATTGAATGTTTTGTTTAATCCATGCTGCCGCTGCTATACAGAGGATGATAAAAGTGCATCACATCAGCAATGTACTGTTCATCACATTTTCAGCGGCGATTGACTATGTGATGGGTTTAGTTTTTTGAAGATCTTAGCCTGCCTCAGCACCTACATCTGTTGAGCATTTTAGGCTTTACCAAAAGTTCAAGATGGGTTTTAAACTTCTCAGTCTCATATATGGTAATACAATGAACGAATAAGTCTAAGTGGATACTTTGCAAGTTTTTTGGAAATTACTCAAAAATGTTTTCAAAATATGAAGTATCAAATGTCTTGTATATGGTATATAGTTTAGGTGGATTATTCGAGCTGGCGTCCATTAGCACTTCTATTCTATTTTGTAAGTAGACCTGTTAGTGTCCCATGACTTGATTTCAATGTTTATTTTTGTTGATTAGAGTATGATACATTTGTTAGTGTGCATATATGTCCGTATATCTGTTTAAGGTTATTTGTTTTAGATGATCCTTTAATTGGATTTTCGATTAATAATGTTAGTCAGATATTGCGGATTTTAAGTTTACATTTCAAAATCTTTTACTTCAATTTTTTTAAAATTATGCAAATTATTTTTGTGTTTTGTTTATTCCCAGTAAAAATCACTAGGTATATTTATATAGTACTTCTATAAAAGAATATCTTTGGTTGTAATATCATATCACTTGATTAAATACGTGGTTCCTATATCCATAAAATTTTTATTAGTTTTTACTGCGTGAAGTACTCAAGGAAATCAGGCACTTCTGTTTTACATATCGTATGTTACGATATATAATATAATAATAAAAATATGTAAATGGAACGTAACCATTTTGTGGACTTCTTTAGTCTCTGCCTCTGTCTTTCAAAATTGCTTGTAGCAACTAAAAATGTTAACTTTTTGCTTTGCTTTGCTTCGGCTGCAGTTTGCGTTTGTATTGATCGCTTTTGCTTTGGTCTGTAGCAAATATTTACGACTTTATTCGCTTTTGTATTGAAGTTAACGCAAATATGTGCTATATTTTGTATTAATTATTAAAAACAAGTACAGTACAAGGAAAAAATGTACAATAAAGACACGTTTGCGATTTCATTTTTGCACATAAATAGCGCGCAATGCACACAAATACGCATTTTCATGCCTTATTTGTTTGTTCATTTGTTGGCTGTGTTTGTGTGCAGTCGTTGATCTCAATGTTTGTGTATTTGTAGGCATGAGAAACGCTTATGTGTGTGTGTGTGTGTGTGTATACTTTAATGTCAGTTTGTAGCTCAAGGATAAGTTTGCTTTTATTACTTCGTGTTGTGAAATTTTTAAAAGGATACATATTTTTTATTTATTTTTTAGTCAATATTACAGGCCTTCTCATTTTCATTTTTATATTTTTTTATTTTTTTATTTCTGTATTTTTGTATTTTGTCTTATTATGTGTTCCACAGGCAGCAACGGCTACACTTAAGGCTACAATAACAACTGCGGCAACTTTATCCAAGGCTGTAAGTTGTTTGTCCCAACGTTGTAATTATAATACCAAAGTAAATCTCTTTCTTTATTTTGACAATTTCTTAAGTTTCGTTAAGTTTCGTTCACTACACAAACCAGAAAATGTGGAAAACTTTAAAAAAATAGCCTGAGACGTTTTTTAATCTAAAGCTATTTTGTAATATTGTTTGTATGTTTAAAGAAATTTAAATATAATTACCAAATCTTGGCATAAAATTTTGGTATAAAAGTTTTTAATGCATCGGAAATGTAAATAAGGATACTTAATTAAAATATGTTTATGAATCATTTATATATATATATATTTAATTAAAATGGAAAAAGTTTAAAAAACAATATTTACTTCCATAAGATCATTAGCCATTGTCGATTCGAACAATCTTTGAAGATTCGCCGGTTTTGAAAAAAAAAAACTGTTTAGGCAATCTACGTATATCAGAACATAAAGTTGTACTTAAAATTATATTACTACTAAAATGGTGAGTTATTGGGGTATTGACGTCACAGAAGCCAGATTGAAGACAGTTTTCTTTTTTTTTTGGAATTTTAACTTTTATTTCGAGAGTTAATTATTAGTATATTTCTATATGTAAGTCGTCAAATTCATTTTTGCTTTCTTCATGAGAATTCCTAATATTAGGAATTCTCCTAATGAAGGAAAAGGGAATTTGCTGAAATGCATATAGAAATATATTAAAAATTAACGTTCGAAATAAAAGCTAATATTAAAAATATTACTTTAAAATAATATCGACGTAACAACTCAAAACTTAAAGAGAGAGAGACTCTGAGATGTCATAACGCTGTCGCTCAGGGGCTGTAAATCTCTCTTTAGCAACGATGAATAGTATTTTATGGAAAGCATTGAATTTATTTCCATATAGAACGAAGGACGGGTTCACCATTGGGCACATTTTCTCTACAATGGTTCCTATCTATTGTGCTATTGTACTGTGGAAAATTGGTACTCATAAACATAACTATTTGAAACAATACACGGATGTAAATTTGTAAGCTGCACCACATCTAGAGATTTATTAGAGCTTGGATTTTGTTCTGTTAACTGCTGGTGCTCTTAAATGCATATCTTCCAAAAGGAAAGGTTGCTTTAACCCACAAATTAACAAAAACTAGAACATTTTAGAAGATGTATAGATTTTTGTAGAATAATTTGTACATTTTCTTATTTTAACTTCACTACTTACTCACCCGTAACCAACAATTTGGACTATTTTGAAATTCGTTTAACTTAAGCTGCGCTGCACCATTGACTCGAACATGATTTCCGTTTCGACATTTTGATATTCAGAGCTCTAGGAATTCACTACTTTTTTAATTTTTTTTTAAATACTTTAAATTGTATTTTTATTATAAATTATTAAATCCACTGTAATTACATTATATTTAATTTTATGTATTGTTAATTTATATAATTCTATTATATTTAATATAATTTAATATTACTGAATTAAATTTGTAATTTATAAAATCAAATTAAATTATCTTATAATGAATTAAAAAAATTGAACATAAAATTTTGACACTTAAGAGTTCTAAAGGAACATTTTTATATCCTTACTCTTTCAGTGGTCGTATAAGATTCGTATTCATTTTTCATATAAATTTAATTTTCTAAAGAATCAATATTATTTGAATTATCTAAAAAGATTCTACTCATTCTCTTAAAATACCACAATGACTTTTTTAAATATTTTCTTGATAATTTTCACATCAAGTCACTTTAATGAAAATCAACTTTTCATACCAGAATTTGTTGAGGGATACCGACATTTTTCAATAATGTGGCACATTTACGTACATAATCTCCTCTAGGATGTCCCATTTCATACCGTGCGTATGTCTACTTGTGCTGTGATTTACAATCGAGAATAACATTTTGTCAGTTAAATGTGAATAATGCTGATCAACAATAATACCAACTTATATACTCGTTGCACACAATGCATCGCCCACATAAATCCTGTAGCAATGGCCTCAATGTGTCGTCGGAATTCCGTTGTGCAAGAGAATGGCAAGCATGTCGCCAGGACCGACTTAAACGTTGTAATTGAAGCGGGTAAATTATAAATTAAAACACGTTCATGTTTACATTACACACTTAAATAATAGAAGAATCCACAGAAAATATTTGTTCTGCGTGACGGATTTAGCAAGAATTACTGAAAATAACGTTGAAGTCAAACGTTGATTGATGTCGTTTTTAGATATTCATTGAGATGTATGTTCAATCAACTTATTTACAATGACCAGTAACTATTATTGCAAATAATTAAAATTTTAAAATAAATA
Organism: Teleopsis dalmanni; assembly: GCF_002237135.1. Taxonomy (NCBI): domain Eukaryota; kingdom Metazoa; phylum Arthropoda; class Insecta; order Diptera; family Diopsidae; genus Teleopsis; species Teleopsis dalmanni. The sequence goes on along the minus strand of NW_024032042.1, from coordinate 1,980 downwards.
GATTGAATTTTAGTATTATTTGCTAAGATAGTAACAAGTTTCAATCAGGTTTATTTCTTTGATTTAATTCAATTTTCGACAATTACTTCCATTTAATGTATCATTTTTTTTCTAACAAGAGATTAGATAAGTTCTACGGGAAAATCTTAGTCCATAAAAGTGATGATACTCAAAGACATTTTATAGGAGTATTTACAATAATTTTGAAAATTCAATAATCAAGTCAATATCTTTATTTATTGGTATAATAATACGCATCTTGTATAAATAAATTAGTATTAGTTAACAACTTCATCCTAATTAAAAAATTCAAAATCTAATATGCAAAGTTTCAAGATTAGAAGTCTATGGCCGGAACTTTAGATATATATGGAAGATTTATTAAGTGATATAAATAAAGAATTAACAATTTATTGCATAAGAGATCAGTATTTCAAAACATATGCTCGACTACAACGGCTTCGACTGTCAATGCTTAATGACTGATATACTATACCTACCTTACATATATATCAATTTCTTGTATATACATGTATATGTTTTCTATGAGCATATTTTCTTAAAAGCAGAAGCCACTAATATGTATGTATATAGTCAATAACTATTTGAAGCTGCAAAAAAATTTTTTTAAGTAAATCGTACCACGGTAGTCGAAACAGCCAGCAGTATCTTTATTTTAGATCATCATTGAATTCATTTTGTGAGTTTGGATATTTCAATACGCTATTCAATAGATTATTCAATTAGATTATTCTTAAGTAGTTACACTTTATCATAATACAATGCAATATTGGAACTAGACAGAAGATCTTTTTAACAAAGTTGAAAACTCTTTTTGTATGAAATTGATCAGTTACGGTAGAATTTAATAGAGGGTGTATACTGATCCATTTGGTTCTGACTCCACTGAATTATTTTTTAAGGACTAATTGTTGAATATTAGTTATTGAAGTTAAATGCATTATTACCGAAATTCTTCCGCAGATTAACAATTTTTATACAAAAATTATGATTAGTCGAGAACGAATAAGAATGTTCATGTATTTGTTTTATAACCCTCAAAAGCTTCAAAACTACAAAAGGCTACAAAAGATGATGGATCACATCTATCAACGTTTGTGTTTCTGCAGATAAGAAGAAAACTGTACTTCATCTTATGTGACTATCCTTATCATTGGTTAGAAAAAGATTTAAAATCTTTGGTCACCCACTGTCACCATTTACACAGTGGGTTAAATGGACAAGTTTATAGATGTGTCAAGGTAGTTGATTTTTGAATAGATCAGTCGCGTCTGTTCAAAGGGATTCAAAAAGATGCGGACTTTTATCCTAGCCACAACAGGCCTTTATTTGCGCTCATGTGGGTTTTGGTCTACAAGACTGTAGAATCTAATTAATGACACTTTAAACTAATTGGGGTTTACGAAGTATTCAACAGATGGCGCTAAAATTAGATTTAATAAAAATTAAATTAAACTCAAGCTATTAACTAAAGTGTTTTTAATATAAAAAAAAATTTTCTTTAACCAAATATTTAAATTATTAATCTTGAATACTTGTTAAGTAAAAAACATAACATGATATGTAATGAAGTACTTATAAGACTACTATTTACTATTTATCCCCTTTGTTCTCCGTTAACTTTAAGTAGATGAAAATCTTGTAAAACCAATTTTATTGCGAGTTCTATATTTACTATAGTAGAAACATACATACTATTGTGAATATAGAGTAAAGTAGGTCTTGATGTTTAAAAAATTGGTTAAGAATATGTAAAATATTTTAATATCCATATGTACATTTAATCCCTATAAAAAGATCTGGTGTATCGCTTTCGGTGTCGTTTTCCAATCTTTTTAGCTATTTGCTTATCTATATGTGAGGCATGTATGTAAGTGAGATTCTCGGATTTTGAATTGAAAGAGTAAAACATTTTACAGTGAAGTTTTTTGAATCCAGGAAGATTCTTAATTATCTATA
>NW_024032041.1:0-12255 GCF_002237135.1 Teleopsis dalmanni | reverse complement strand
GTGACTGTTGGTTTGCCCTTAACTTGTTCATGAATAAGTTGATGGTGTTTTTTGTCGCAAATTGCACATCTTTTTTTATTCAAGCACAACTTACTAAAATGCCCACTCTGAAGGCAATTAAAACATAATTTGGCGCTCATAATCTTTTCACGACGTTCCTGCACCTTCATATTCAGAAACTTTGAACATCGAATTAATTGGTGGTCACCATTACACACTAAACATAGCGTATGTATTGTATTTACATGCGTTTTTGTATTTACTGCTGTTGGTCGAAAATTATTCTTATTTTCGCGATTTGTGTCACGAATTGCCTCCAATCCTCTAACTCTGCTCTCGATAAACTCGTATAAGCTGCTCAATTTCGGTATTTGTGTTGATGCCCCTCTTGAATGTTGGTATAATTTTCTGGTTTCACCATCTAATTTTGGAAGCAGTATCTGTATAATTAGTGGATCCCAACTTGACGTGTCCACATTTAAATTACGTATACCATATAACACTTCTCTAGAAGAATCCACTAATGTTTTTAAATCCTGTACATTCTCATTTCTTATAGCTCTGAGCGACAATAACATATTGATAAGATTGTCCACAAGTATTGCTGGATTGTTGTATCTTTGTTTCAGTAGTTCAACTGCCGCTGTATAATTGTTCGCTGTTATTGTTAAATGATTGATAAGTCTGGCGGCTTCTCCACGTAGACTTCCTTTTAAGTACTGCATCCTTTCTACATCCACTAGATTATGGTTTTGTTGAACTAACCGGTCGAACAATTCCCAAAATGGACACCACTCTTCAATTCTGCCGCTGAATATTGGTACATTCAACGGTGGTAGTTTGATATTGTTACTTACGGTTGTTCTAGTTTCTGAAACGTTTTGACTGCGAACGTTCAGTTCTTCTTGTAACTGGATATATACTTCTTCGTATATCGATTCCAGTTGAATGAAATCTCCTTGGTCTATTTCATCATTGTTAAACAGACATTCATCGTTTAATTGTGAGATCTTTGCCCAACAATTCTTCAATTTTTCCAATTTTAACTGTAACGTTTCAATACTTTTCGTTAAGTCTATTGTCTCTTTGATCTGCAACAGACTTGTACTTAAGATTGCTAAACGTTTGTTCGTAATATCACATGGCCCGGTGATGGCGACTTCGTCATTGATACTTATGTCTTGATTCCTTGGTGACCGAGCTTCTTCTTGCCCTCTTATAACTTGATGCCTTGAAACTTGAGATTCCCTTTGCTCCATTTGCCTTATTATTTCCAATTCATTATTAAATCGATTTTCGATTTCATTCCGTCTTTGTTGTAACTGGCCATAGTAATTTTTTGTGATATATCATTGTTGTCTTCAAATGCGTTCCATTTCTGACGCAAATTTTCCAAACGAGTCTCAAAATACTGCTTTGAATATCTTGTAGAAGAATCCTTTTTAAAATTTATCCAGATCCTCTGGATCTCACCTTCAATGTCCTTTTGATGTTGGATAACTTAATCTATCTCTTCGATCTCCATGATGTCCTCTGTTAGTATTTGATTTGATTTGTTAAGCGCCTCGGTACACTTCTGCTTGTTTCACTTCGGTGGTACGTTTGCTTTCACTTCACTCCGATGTTAAAAGCCTCGGTACGCTTGTATTAACTTCACTCCGATGTTAAAAGCCTCGGTACGCTTGTATTAACTTCACTCCGATGTTTAAAGCCTCGGTACTCTTTTATTAACTTCAATCTTAGACTTAAGTCTCTTTGTTAGGTATATTTGAAACTCTTACCACTGGTGGGGGAAACTTTAAATATCCGGCTCGAAGGACCAAAAATGAACAAGAATGTTCATTAACAATCTTTATGTCCCTTACCACTGGTGGGGGGAAACAATAAATGATTGGTGAGACGTTGATTTACTTTCAACAACTGATTTTATTTAAATTGATTTGTTCTTTTATACAAAATAAAATGCAAACGTAATTGCAAAACATACAATAAATAAAATAACTTATTGCTTAATTCGCACAAATTGCTTAATAAGCAATAGTTGCGAATGCTTTACTTATGACCTAATTTTTACTTTTTGTTGATTCGTCAACCAAGAAATTAAGCAACAGGTGTGAGCGATTAACTCATGACCTAGTTCTTAATTTTTTGTTGATTCGTCAACATAACTGAATTGACAAACAAATACTTGGGTATTTTTAACAAGGCATTTATCGAAATGCAAGAGGTAGAAAATGCTCAGGAAAAGCCGCCAAGGCAACACAATCAAAATCCAATGCAGCTTCAACAAAATGAAGAATTATCAAGAGTGTTGCGTAATCAACGAGCACTCATAAATGTCATTGACAGATCCAGTCAAAAAATTGAAATGGCAAGCCAAGAATCTCAAAATGAAGTTTTTTATTCTTGCAAGCTTGCTTTCATAGAAGGTTATCACAAAGCATTCGATAACAACAATGAAAAAATATGGAATTCTACATCAGAAGAATTCATTGAAAGGTACTCCTGGGAATTGTATTATGAAATTAGTCAAAAACTCCAAGACATGGAGATTTGTTTGAAACTCAAGCTAAAATCATCCAATTCTCACTACCAGCACAATTCAACAATTCAGGCAGTTAAATTACCACAGTTAACGATTCCAACATTTGACGGAAACCAGCTGAAGTGGGTAGAGTTTCGAGACCTGTTTACACAACTTATAGACGAACAACCATTCAAACCTCTCCAAAAGATGTTCTACTTAACAACTAACTTGATTGGTGATCCCAAAAAGCTGATAAAGCATTTGCCAGCATCAGCTGAGAACTACATTACCGCATGGGAGATTCTGAAGGCTAGATACAATAATGGTAGATTATTAGTTACCGCATTGTTAAACAAATTATTCGCATTACCAGCAATGACAACTGAAACCGCTTCTGGCCTTAAAACATTGCATGACATTTCACAAGAGTGTTTATTGGGACTTAAGGCGCAGAACATTCCAGTCGAACATTGGGACGTCATAATTGTTCATATGACGTTGAAGAAATTAGACAAGATCACACAAACAGCATTTGAGCAGTCATTATCAAACAATCGAGAGCTGATCACTATGAAGGAACTATTTCAATTTATTGAACAAAGGTTCCAATCGCTAGAAACAATAAATAATAGCGCATCAATTAAAAAATGGGTTAAGACAGTGGCTACAACTAACACTGCACCAGTTAAATGTCCAATATGCAAGAGAGATAATCATCCAATTCATCTATGCAAGCAGTTCCTGGATGACACCCCAGCTAAGAGGCTACATCTCATAAAATCATTGCAACGATGTTTCAATTGTCTAAAAAATGGTCACTTCACAAAAGACTGCACATCAGGCAGTTGCTTAAAATGCAGCAAGAAACACAACACCTTGCTGCATTTAGAAGGCACACTTGAAGCATCCATGATTAAGAAGGCATCATTATCAAAAAATCCTGCTTCTCTGTTCTCCAACAATCTCAACATCCAAAAAAATTATGTGGTATTAGGAACTGCACGTGTTGTCGTTAAAGGCAACAATGGAAGAGAAATTGAGTGCAGAGCATTATTGGATTCCGGCTCCCAAGTCAACCTGATAACCGATCAAATAATTAAGAAGTTAGGTGAAAACCCGAAAAAGACCTCAGCATGTATAGAAGGTGTGGGGCAAAAAAAACAAGATGCGCAACAACGAATCAATTTAGCTTTCTCGTCCAGAATTAACGGATTTAGCAGCCGAATAGAGGCTTATGTATTACCTAAGATTGTGTGTGACCAGCCGAGCATTCATATTGAAAGCTCAAGCTGGAAAATACCACAGAACATCAATCTGGCAGATCCGTCGTTCAATACCCCAAACAAAATCGATCTCCTACTTGGAGCTGAGTTTTCTCATCAACTATTGTCCATCGGCCAAATAAACCTTGGCAGAGGTCTCCCCATCCTACAGAACACATTGCTTGGGTGGCTTGTGGTGGGAAAAATATCTAACCAAAATTCAATTATTTCACCACAAGTTTGTGGAATATGCTCTGAAGATGAGCAAGATACGATGAAGGTTATCGAGCGGTTCTGGCAACTAGATGAACCAGAAAAGGCAAACAAAAATCTGTCTCCTTCCGAAGAGTTGTGCGAGTCTCATTTTGCAACTTATATGAAAAGGAATCAAGACGGTCGATTCAGTGTCAGATTACCCTTCAAGCAAGATCCATCGTTGCTTGGTGAGTCAAAACACATTGCCATTAACAGGTTTTTAGCGTTGGAAAGAAGACTCGATAAGGATGTAATACTCAAAACACAGTATGTACAGTTCATGAATGAATATGCTGATCTCGGACACATGGAAAGGGTTGACATCAACCAAGTTAATCCTCATTATGTCATCCCACATCATGGCGTTTTACGGCCCGATAGCAGCACCACGAAATTAAGAGTGGTATTTGATGCATCGTGCAAGACGAGTAGTGGACTATCGTTAAATGATACAATGTTTACTGGCCCTACAATTCAAGAGGAATTGTTTGCGATTTTACTTCGATTCAGGTGCCCAAGATTTGTCTTTTGTTCTGACATTCAAAAAATGTACAGACAAATTATTATTCAGCCCGAAGATCAAAGATATCAATTAATAGTCTGGAGAAGCAATAATAACGAACCCTTACAATTTTATCGATTAAAAACAGTCACCTATGGAACACGATCAGCCCCATATCTGGCTACTAAATGCTTACAACAGTTGGCGAAATCTGAGTTGCAAAAATATCCACTAGGTGCAGCAGCACTAAGTAATGACTTCTACGTAGATGATTGCCTAAGTGGATCAAATAGTCTCCAAACTGCCAAAGATATACAAACTCAGTTAAAAGGTTTGTTGGAATCAGCAGGATTCAAGCTACGTAAATGGTGTGCCAACCATCCGTCACTTCTTCAAAATATTGCAAAAGAAGATCAAGAAGTTGATTTGGACTTTCAAAGTGACGACGCAACATCAATCAAAACATTAGGATTGACTTGGCAACCAAAAGAAGATCAATTTCGCATAAAATTTAAACTGGATCCACTAAAAATCATTACTAAAAGAACCATTACTTCGAACCTAGCCAAAATTTTCGACCCATTGGGACTACTAGGTCCAGTACTCGTAACAGCAAAAATACTAATTCAGGACCTATGGCAACTACAATTAACATGGGACGAAGCAGTACCAACCGAAATATACACTAGGTGGACTACCTTTTATGACGATCTACAAGTACTAGAGCAATTTAAAATAGATCGTCATATATTCGGAAAACAGATGCCAGCACTTGAATCAATACAATTGCACGTATTTTGTGATGCTTCACAAAAGGCATACGGAGCCGCAGTCTATGTTCGAGCGAAACTAATGGATGGTCGACTAATAAATCGATTGTTGTGTTCCAAGTCTCGTGTTGCTCCACTCAAAAAACAAACGATTCCAAGGTTAGAACTGTGTTCAGCTCTATTAGGAGCGACATTGATGAAAAAGGTTAAGAACAATATAAATCATGATGTAGCAACATATTATTGGACTGATTCAGAAATCGTTCTCTTCTGGATCAATTCTTCATCAGCAAGGCATCAACAATTCATAGCAAATAGAATCAATGCAATTCATGAAATTAGCTTGCCTAATCAATGGCGTCACGTAAGATCTAAGGACAACCCAGCTGACTCATTATCACGGGGTATCAAGCCAGCTCAATTACTCGAAAATAACTTGTGGTTATACGGTCCACTCTTTCTTCATGGTTCCGAAAGCAACTGGCCTGGCAAATTCAATAAAACTCTCTGTATTGATCCGGTGAATCCTGAATGGAAACAAACGACAAGGGAAGTGGCCTTAATCTCAACTGATTACGATATCCATTGGATCGATAGAATCAATCACAGGAATTCATTTAGAACTCTACTACATACGGTAGGATATATGCTGCGATTTGTAAATCGGGCAAGGCGAACCAATTTAAGCAATATCACTATGGCTCTAAGCCCTATGGAACTGGAGCTGTCACTCAGGCATATAGTGAAGTACATACAACAGTCAGAACTAAAAGAAGAATTAATTCAGTTAGAACGCAACCAAACAGTAAAACCTGCAAGTACACTTGCTGGACTGATGCCATTTTTAGATGAACACAAGATAATTCGCGTGGGGGGAAGGTTAGAAGCATCATCACTTACATATGATGAAAAGCATCAGATAGTCCTTCCATACAATAACCCTATTGTAAAACTGATAATGAAAGACATACATGAACGAAATATGCACTGCGGCGGTCAAGCACTGCTGGCAGCAGCGAGACAAAAATTTTGGCCGATCAAGGGTAAAATTATGGCAAGATCAACTATTCACCATTGTGTTCGTTGTACTAGATGTAAACCAGTTACTTTTGAACAAGTCATGGGAAGTTTACCAAGGCATCGAGTACAGCCAAACAGGCCATTTTTTAATACCGGAGTTGACTTCTGTGGGCCTTTTTGGGTGCATTATAAGGTGAGAGGAAAACGTCCGCATAAGGCATACCTAGCAGTTTATTGTTGTTTTGCGACAAAGGCAGTACACTTGGAACTGGTAAGCGACTTGACAACAGAAGCATTTATCGGATCATTAAAACGTTTTATCGCACGACGCGGATGCTGCCAAAATATATACTGTGACAATGCAACGAATTTTGTCGGTGCCTCTAACAAGTTGCAGGAATTAACAACAACAATCCATTCCAATGTAGCTCAGGAACAAATAACAAAAACTTGCAGCAACAAGGGAATAGCATTTCACTTCATCCCTCCTCGTGCACCTCATTTTGGTGGACTATGGGAAGCAGCGGTTAAATCAGCAAAGTACCTATTGGTCCGAAGCGTTTCAACTGAAACGTTAACGTACGAGGAACTCGAAACCGTCATTATAGAAATAGAAGCTATTTTAAACTCACGACCTTTAACACCAATGTCGTCTAATCCAAATGATTTGCAGGCTCTCACACCAGGTCATTTCTTAGTTGATGATGCACTAACAGCACCCGTAGACGCAACATGTGAAAAGGTAAAATCATCTCTTTTGAGTAGATGGAATCTGGTTGCACACTTAAAACAAGAGTTTTGGAAAAGATGGCGGGCAGAGTACCTAATGGAACTACAGGTTCGAAACAAGTGGCGTGAAGAATGCAAAAACATTGAAGAAAATACACTGGTGATCCTTAAAGAAGATAATGTACATCCTTTGCAATGGCCTTTAGGGCGAATAATGAAGACATATAAGGGTAATGATGGATTTATACGAGTCGTAGATGTCAAAACCGCAACAGGCATGTTAAAGCGACCAATTCACAAACTAGCACCCTTATTTCCTGAAAACAAACCTATTAAAACACAGGAGAATCGCCATAACAAAGAAGAACGAATGGACAATGAGATAGTCCCACGAAAACAAAGACGTGTGTCCTCCAATATAAAATTAACTACAGTACTGATATCTCTACTTTTACTCCCGATTGTTCTTTGTTCACCAGTAAACGTAACTGAACTTCGCTCCGCTCCTGGCATACATTTTGAACAAGTAGGAACAACAAAATTGATAACATCCCACTGGAAAATGATAATCTATTACGATTTAGCTCCATTTAATACAGAGCTGGACATACTAAAGGATTCAACGTTGAATCTTTTGAAGCTATGTGATCAAAGCAACTTAAATTCAACATGCAAGTTTGTGGTTCATCATTTCCAGCAAGCAGAAAGTGAATTGAGAACAGCATTTGAATTTATGTCAAGCGCCCGAAATAAGAGAGGGGCAATCGATTTAGTTGGGAATATAGCAAGTTCTCTGTTTGGAGTACTCGATTCCAATTATGCAAGTGACATGTCGAAGACGATCAAAACCCTAGAAGATCATGATGACAAACTCAAACATCTGCTCAAAAATCAAATATCAATAATTGACTCCACAATTAACGTTATAAAAAAAAACCAGATAAGTCTCAAAAATAATTTCCAGGGTATAGAGACTCAATTAAACGCGATCTCCAAAAGGTTAGTTAAGGACGAACATGACCAATTATATGGCAATATTATTAACATGCTGAGCATCCAAATGACAATCGCCACGATAAATTTGCAACGTACGCAATCCACAATCATGGATGTTCTCATTGATAGTCATCACGAAAAAATTAACCCGCTTCTAATTACGCCGCAACAGTTAATAACGGAAGGAGAAAAAATCCGAGCACATTTACCGTCTCATTTACAATTTCCAGTAGAACAAGATGATATATTAACTCTTTATAAGCTGATGCAAGTAACTGGGCAGGTATCAAGTGACCATGTAATATTCAATATTATGATACCACTCGTTGAACGAAAAACCTTTGAAATATTTCATGTAGTGCCTGTGATCTCTAGCGCGACCAAGGTATTAACGTCAATAAAGCCATCAACAGAATATCTGGCTATCAATTCTCACAAGGATGAATACTTCCCCATAACAAAATTAACACTGCAATCGTGTATTACAACTGAAGAGGACACATACCTTTGCTTAAATGTTCAATTTATTTATCGTCGTGGAGCAAATGTGTGCAAGTGTGAAATCAATTTGTACAATAATGGAACAGGTGACGAATGCGAAATAGTTGAATTAAAGGAAACTACCATTTGGACTCAGCTGAAACACAAAAATCACTGGATATACGCTACCAAATATCCGGTGCAACTCAATGTAGTATGCGGTTCGAATGCATTTCCAGTGATACTAAATAGTACCGGTATGGTAAAAATTGCATCAAATTGTGTCATCAGAGGCAACACGGTTCTTATTCAAGGACACCAAGTCATAACAAGTCTGCTCAAATCAGCATATACGAGCATAGGAATTTCAACACCTGAAATTAAGCCATCTAAGCGGATAAACAATTCTGAAATTGAATATCTTCCACAATTAAGAGAACTAACAATTCTGCAAAAACAACTAACGAAGGATACATTACCTGAACTATCATCAAAGGTACAGCAAACTGAAAAGCATAGCTTGTCAGTGGGGTACGCAGCCTTGTTTTTGATTATTGGAATCATCATCTTAAAAATAACTAAACTAATACGAAACAATCAGACGCCAGGTCAACCGAATGTTCAGACACCTCAGCCGCTTCCAAGATCAAGGTCAACATTTGATATCACAACAACATAAAGATGACATCACTCTAGTTGAATTAAAATTCAACGCGGGGGAGGATATGTTAAGTATTACATTTATTTTGTCTTTTGCTGACCCATGATAAAATGCATTTAACGTAATCGTAAAATATTAATAGGTTATATTTTTGCTGATTAGTGTTTATTTTATAACTAGGGCAAGAACACATTTTAAATAATTTATTGTTCATTGTTTGCTAAATATTTTATGTGATTTGCTTGCTAAATATTTTATGTAATTTGCTTGCTATTAATTATTTATTGTTTTGCTGAATATTTTATGTGTCATTATAAGTAATATTTTTTGCTTGATATTAATTATTGTTTTAAATTGGGTCAGTAAATTATTGTACGTAATAAGTTTTAGTAAGTAATTATTATAAGAAAAATGTATATAAATAAATCAATTCTTTTAATAAAGCGTATTCGATGATACAAATTTGAATAGAACTTATCTTCTTTTCATAAAATTACCAACGGGTTTATGTGCTCGGTGGTATCTTCAAGAATATAAAAAGTATACAAATATACCGTCCAACAAGTCACATGTGCTTGGTGGAATTCCGGTATACAAATACAAATTGATAGAAACTTGAGAATAAAAGCATTCTCAACAACTACCAATAAATAATTATATTTTAATTTAATGTTTATACAGTGCATTAACCCCTTCACCACTCGCAATGAACGATAAAGTGATCAAGCACCATATTTTAGAATCCAAACCTCAAACCACACATAGTATAGCTTGAGCTTCGTTTCCTGCTCAACCCCAACACCAACAAGATTTGGTATTAGTGTCAAACCTTAGGAGTTCTACCCAATGGCAAACACCCGTGAGTGACTCTAAGGTCAATTACCCTATTCCCTAATCCTTCAGAAATATTGATGGTAAATAAATTATCCTAAATATACCCAACACACACATATGTAATATAAACGTAAACATACCCCACACAAACTCTCACACCAATACATCCCTTATATAAATCTATATTAATCAACAAAAATTAACAAGGCTCATCAGAGTGGATATGGGACAATTAAAATCCAAATTCAAAACATAATGTCATATGTCACTATATTGTCCGTCTAAGTGAAAGTATGTATGTTTCTATAACTACCAACCAACACGTGATACAATATCTACATATCTACTTACATAACTTTACATAACTCATAAATGCACATAATTTGTAAGTAAATAGTTAAAACCATACCCATTAACCCGGATACATTCTTACCAAACAACTACCCTGCCACACAACCATCACCACATCTCAAACAAAATATCAAATCACCATTATAACATTATAATTAATCATAACCAATAAAACTTAAAATAGAACCTATAATAGATATGTTTACATGAGATATACATGATCATATTCAAATGACTATGGACACATTCATATAGCAAAATATTATATCAAATTATACTAATTATCTAAACCTAAAAACAATTCATTAGCTTACCTAAAAAATCACATCAAACTCGTATATGCCTAACTACATCAGAAGCACTCCCTCCGCTGATGCTTCCAGTTCCTTCCCTTACCAGGCATAACTTTACTATCTCCGTAAAATGCTGCTGCTATTATACAACTCCGTCCTTTTTTTATTATTGCTATTAATACCCGCACTTTAAAATATTGCAAACGACCAAATTAACGTACGCTAAAAACACTGCATTCCGTCACCATCGAAAAATACGCAAAATAGTATAAAGAAAAGCAATATAAAGAAAAACAATATAAAGAAAAGCAATATAAAGAAAACAATTTCTGTTATTAAAACAGCATCATCATCACCGCGTACGGCCGTATAATTCTTTCTGAAAATTCTTATTTGAAAATTTATAAACACCACCTTCCCCCTCTCATTTCGCTACTCCTACATTGAAATTTGCGCCAAATAATATTGACGCTTCCTATACCATAAAAACATTCCCTCAAACTTCTCTACATAAACTCTCCTCCATCAGAAAAAACTATACAATAATATTTCTACATCTCATTTACATTTCTCCATATACAACATAATACAGGTACTAATATACCACCAACTGCAAAGATCAGTCTCACCTCTTAACTCTCTCTCCAGCATATGCCAGTGTACTCATTACACTTTACCTCCAATACTTTCTTATTATACACTACTCATTCTTAACTTATTCAACAACCAATTATTCATATGTATACAGATGCACTATCATTATTTACAAATTTCCAGGTTGCCATGCATCTATCATAGTTCATCTTATTACACAAATTGCACCACTCCTCCTTAGCATCAGCTTGTTTTACTGTGCTTTTTTTGAACAAAATTCGTGCTATTTCCGAACCTTTGTTTACCATACTTTTTTCGCCGTTAATATTATTTCTTCCACTATTTATTTATATCCCTCTCTGGTCTCATTATGCTTAGCTTAATCAGTTAAAAGTTACATATCGAACTGTTAACATCTATTCAAAGCTCATCACACTCCGCGCACATCTAACCACCATACAGCTAATTACGGTTAGTTTATCATCAGCCGCTCATTTAAATTTCTTTTACACATTTCCTGCGTTACTGCGCTGCTTTCAAATCAACTCGCGTCAGCATAATTTCAAAGTGAGTACAATAATAATATTGCAAAATTCACTTACGTTGAATACATCTCTTCATCCACCGATGGACTAATAAAATAAACAAAAACATTAAACATTATCTGTCTTTACTTCTGATGTGTAGAGACGGCTATACTGTTGATTGAATGTTTGATGACTTCAGTCGTCTTTTAAGTGTTGTGATGTACGCATGTTATTGTGTACAATGTGTATTTGTTGTTATTTATAATTTTTATATATATAATGGAATTTTCATTGGATGTATTTATGGTGAAATACAATTTACATGTGAGTTCATTATATATATTTTTATATATTTTTTATATATTTTTTATATATTTTTTATATATTTTTATATATATTTTTTATATATTTTTATATTTTATAATTTCTGTATATTTATATATGTATATTACAT
>NW_024032040.1:0-12256 GCF_002237135.1 Teleopsis dalmanni | reverse complement strand
TGACGTCATGTGGCTTAATTGGTTTAGCTGCTATAGTTAAGCTTTTTTCAACTCTTTCGATTTTAAATGTGAGGGACTTACTTGATATTGTCAAAAAACCCTATAGAGTCATCAAAATGTAATCAAAAAATACTGAATCTAATTTAAACTTTGCTGTTTATTTTGATTTCTGTTTTTTAAAATTTTGCAAACATGATAATCTAAAAATAAATTAACTACGACTATCTCGTCTTTTTAAATCTGTTGAAATTTTCGATTTAACATACTTTTCTTGACACTTCTTCAGCAATTTTGAGGGAACAAGTGGTTGGCTTGGCATTGCAAAACTGGATACAAGTTACGATTAAACGATTTAGTTAAAGAAATAACTAAACATTGTAATAAACTAATTTTCGAAAAAACAAGGTCTCTATACGTAAAAACTTGTTGATAATGACGGCTTTGAATTTACAACAAGCGCATATAACTTACATACTCCTTTTCTACTTTAGCAGCACTACAAAAATGGACATGTACGTTGAACGGGCAAAGGTCTAATCAGTCACTATGAGACTCCTGTTGCCTTGTGAAACTGCCTTGTTTGATCGATATACATATACTGGAAGTGCTACACACAAAGTTTGAGTATAAATCCTACTTAAAATACAAGCTTAAAATACAAGTTCAATGATCTTAAATAACCTCTGGTGGCTGTATCTTAGGAATAGAGCTCCAAACACTCAGTAAATTTGTTAAAATGCTTTTTTCGAATTAATAGAGAGATTCTACTATATCAGATATCGTTAGTGGCTCATTGGTCTATGAGTAGCTTACAGGCAGTTCGAATTATTCTAACCTAACTTAATTTCGAATACGCTAAAGATCCAAACATTTATAGCCAATGTGAAATAGGTGGTTCTCTTGAATTACTTTTGAAGAGAAAGTTATCACTTTTAAGCATTTGTTGACAGCTACTTTTGAAGCATCTTAGGAAGTTGTTGGTTTATCTGTGTTTTTTATAGTGTTATAAATGAACAAAATATAAAGTAGTGCAAAGTTGCATTTATAAAAAAAATTAATTGGAAATATCCACAATAAAATTGAGTCGTCAAAAATGTACCAGTTTTTGAAAATGAGTACCAAACGAAAAAAAAAAAAGAAAAAGGTACCAATTTTGGTACTAAAGTACCATAAGTGGCAACCGTGCTTATATTCCTGTCATTTGACAGAAGTGAACGTCTGGCATTGAAACGCCGGAGTGACAATATAAGATTAAATAGAAAATAAAGTTTAACCATCCTCTCCTCTAGTGTGGGAACATAATGAGGAAGCCAATGAACCAAATGGTCAGACAATGTTGCAGTTGAAAAAGACAAATGTAAAATAGACCAACAGAAACCTGGCAAAAATACAAATCAAAATTAAACGAGATGCGATAGGGTAAATAAAGAAATACCTTAGAAGTGTGGGACTTGGAAATAACGTACACGCAGAACAAATATGGCAAAAAAAAAGAATAAAGATTATTTTTAAATAAAACTTTTGTATTATAAACTGACAATTTTTATTGCTATTAAAAAAAAGAAAGGTTTATTGTATTCTCTTTAAAATAATCACAAGAAATTTGGCAAGACTGAAATAAATCTACTGACGCGTTTTATAATTTGTACACAAATTTTGATCTTTTTTCTATTCAGAGTGAAACTTTTTTGTAGAATAAATAAAGCTTTGAAAAAAGGTTTTGTTTCATAGTTTATACCGTCATCTGCTTGCTATTATCGAGAGCAGAACTACCTGAATATATGTATACGTCTTTAAATTAATATTAGTAGTAGGTGCAGAAGAAACTACCTTCTAAAACTGGAATTGGAGGGAAACGAATAATGGTCGGCTATAGTCTCATCAGCCTCAAAAGAAATTATTTTTGAGTATGGAATTTAAATAAGAACTCTAACCACCCTCAGAAGATTATCTTGTTAAACTAGAATTTGAATTAGTAGTATGACAAACCTCCATAGTTTGCTATGTAATATATTTTATATGTTAAGATATTTCTATATTTAAGATAGTTCTCATTGGTCCACTTATAGGACTAATTGGTCATAGCATTGAGTTATGTTATCATATTTTGACTCATTATAATACAGGACCCATATTCTCCGTGACATGAGATCGCAAAATACCTGTTGGTTTCCATTTCTTCTAGTAAAAAAAACTTTTTTTTTGCGTATTTATAACCATTACAGAAAACACTGGATTTTACAATAAATATAAAGATTATTTGCTTTAATTTACAAAATTTGGTTTATACATGAACAACTCAACAAAACTATAAAATCGTATTTAACAAGACAGTATTCTTGTCTTGTAGATATCAACATTAAAATACTTATTCCACCACTCCGAGTATTATAGAAAGCAATGCATATGTGATACTATAATTAATATATTTTCATTAAATTCCGTCTCAAAGTTATTTTTGTTTGAAATCTTTAATATAGTTCACAGAAAACAAACAAAGTGAGAATTATAAACGCGCATATAACAATGTATAAAGCAATAATGATAAAAAAGGCCAAAAAAGATTATAATACGTGCTTATACCACATATATTAATTTTACAGATACAATATGACTTAATTTAACTACGGCTTTTCATAACGTTTTATTTTTCTATTTTAAAATAATACATTTATCAGAGAGAGCAAACACTTTCATTGAGAAAAAACTGAAATTAAGATATTTGAAAATTGTTTACACTGCACTAAATGAAGGAAATCATCATTGCCATTGAAATTAACAGTTCCGATTTCTCCAAATACGCACCTAAAACTGACTAAACTCAACATCCTGAACAACCTGCCATTATCTCTGATATTGAATCTAATGTAGAAGTCTACAAATAATTAAAAGTTTTGCTGTTTAAAGACGAGATCTATATTTTCTATATTGAAATTTTACGTAGAATTCGAAAATTATAATGATTTGTTTTTTCTGTGAGCCGTTTTCGAGTTATTTTCGAATGACATTTTTTGGTGAAGTTACTGTTGCTATTGTTACTGATAGTAACACTATCAATTGTTCCTATTGTGTTATATATCAAATTAAAGATTAAAGTTGTATGAATATTTTAAACAACATGACGTCATGTGGCTTAATTGGTTTAGCTGCTATAGTTAAGCTTTTTTCAACTCTTTCGATTTTAAATGTGAGGGACTTACTTGATATTGTCAAAAAACCCTATAGAGTCATCAAAATGTAATCAAAAAATACTGAATCTAATTTAAACTTTGCTGTTTATTTTGATTTCTGTTTTTTAAAATTTTGCAAACATGATAATCTAAAAATAAATTAACTACGACTATCTCGTCTTTTTAAATCTGTTGAAATTTTCGATTTAACATACTTTTCTTGACACTTCTTCAGCAATTTTGAGGGAACAAGTGGTTGGCTTGGCATTGCAAAACTGGATACAAGTTACGATTAAACGATTTAGTTAAAGAAATAACTAAACATTGTAATAAACTAATTTTCGAAAAAACAAGGTCTCTATACGTAAAAACTTGTTGATAATGACGGCTTTGAATTTACAACAAGCGCATATAACTTACATACTCCTTTTCTACTTTAGCAGCACTACAAAAATGGACATGTACGTTGAACGGGCAAAGGTCTAATCAGTCACTATGAGACTCCTGTTGCCTTGTGAAACTGCCTTGTTTGATCGATATACATATACTGGAAGTGCTACACACAAAGTTTGAGTATAAATCCTACTTAAAATACAAGCTTAAAATACAAGTTCAATGATCTTAAATAACCGCTGGTGGCTGTATCTTAGGAATAGAGCTCCAAACACTCAGTAAATTTGTTAAAATGCTTTTTTCGAATTAATAGAGAGATTCTACTATATCAGATATCGTTAGTGGCTCATTGGTCTATGAGTAGCTTACAGGCAGTTCGAATTATTCTAACCTAACTTAATTTCGAATACGCTAAAGATCCAAACATTTATAGCCAATGTGAAATAGGTGGTTCTCTTGAATTACTTTTGAAGAGAAAGTTATCACTTTTAAGCATTTGTTGACAGCTACTTTTGAAGCATCATAGGAAGTTGTTGGTTTATCTGTGTTTTTTATAGTGTTATAAATGAACAAAATATAAAGTAGTGCAAAGTTGCATTTATAAAAAAAATTAATTGGAAATATCCACAATAAAATTGAGTCGTCAAAAATGTACCAGTTTTTGAAAATGAGTACCAAACGAAAAAAAAAAAAGAAAAAGGTACCAATTTTGGTACTAAAGTACCATAAGTGGCAACCGTGCTTATATTCCTGTCATTTGACAGAAGTGAACGTCTGGCATTGAAACGCCGGAGTGACAATATAAGATTAAATAGAAAATAAAGTTTAACCATCCTCTCCTCTAGTGTGGGAACATAATGAGGAAGCCAATGAACCAAATGGTCAGACAATGTTGCAGTTGAAAAAGACAAATGTAAAATAGACCAACAGAAACCTGGCAAAAATACAAATCAAAATTAAACGAGATACGATAGGGTAAATAAAGAAATACCTTAGAAGTGTGGGACTTGGAAATAACGTACACGCAGAACAAATATGGCAAAAAAAAAGAATAAAGATTATTTTTAAATAAAACTTTTGTATTATAAACTGACAATTTTTATTGCTATTAAAAAAAAGAAAGGTTTATTGTATTCTCTTTAAAATAATCACAAGAAATTTGGCAAGACTGAAATAAATCTACTGACGCGTTTTATAATTTGTACACAAATTTTGATCTTTTTTCTATTCAGAGTGAAACTTTTTTGTAGAATAAATAAAGCTTTGAAAAAAGGTTTTGTTTCATAGTTTATACCGTCATCTGCTTGCTATTATCGAGAGCAGAACTACCTGAATATATGTATACGTCTTTAAATTAATATTAGTAGTAGGTGCAGAAGAAACTACCTTCTAAAACTGGAATTGGAGGGAAACGAATAATGGTCGGCTATAGTCTCATCAGCCTCAAAAGAAATTATTTTTGAGTATGGAATTTAAATAAGAACTCTAACCACCCTCAGAAGATTATCTTGTTAAACTAGAATTTGAATTAGTAGTATGACAAACCTCCATAGTTTGCTATGTAATATATTTTATATGTTAAGATATTTCTATATTTAAGATAGTTCTCATTGGTCCACTTATAGGACTAATTGGTCATAGCATTGAGTTATGTTATCATATTTTGACTCATTATAATACAGGACCCATATTCTCCGTGACATGAGATCGCAAAATACCTGTTGGTTTCCATTTCTTCTAGTAAAAAAAACTTTTTTTTTGCGTATTTATAACCATTACAGAAAACACTGGATTTTACAATAAATATAAAGATTATTTGCTTTAATTTACAAAATTTGGTTTATACATGAACAACTCAACAAAACTATAAAATCGTATTTAACAAGACAGTATTCTTGTCTTGTAGATATCAACATTAAAATACTTATTCCACCACTCCGAGTATTATAGAAAGCAATGCATATGTGATACTATAATTAATATATTTTCATTAAATTCCGTCTCAAAGTTATTTTTGTTTGAAATCTTTAATATAGTTCACAGAAAACAAACAAAGTGAGAATTATAAACGCGCATATAACAATGTATAAAGCAATAATGATAAAAAAGGCCAAAAAAGATTATAATACGTGCTTATACCACATATATTAATTTTACAGATACAATATGACTTAATTTAACTACGGCTTTTCATAACGTTTTATTTTTCTATTTTAAAATAATACATTTATCAGAGAGAGCAAACACTTTCATTGAGAAAAAACTGAAATTAAGATATTTGAAAATTGTTTACACTGCACTAAATGAAGGAAATCATCATTGCCATTGAAATTAACAGTTCCGATTTCTCCAAATACGCACCTAAAACTGACTAAACTCAACATCCTGAACAACCTGCCATTATCTCTGATATTGAATCTAATGTAGAAGTCTACAAATAATTAAAAGTTTTGCTGTTTAAAGACGAGATCTATATTTTCTATATTGAAATTTTACGTAGAATTCGAAAATTATAATGATTTGTTTTTTCTGTGAGCCGTTTTCGAGTTATTTTCGAATGACATTTTTTGGTGAAGTTACTGTTGCTATTGTTACTGATAGTAACACTATCAATTGTTCCTATTGTGTTATATATCAAATTAAAGATTAAAGTTGTATGAATATTTTAAACAACATGACGTCATGTGGCTTAATTGGTTTAGCTGCTATAGTTAAGCTTTTTTCAACTCTTTCGATTTTAAATGTGAGGGACTTACTTGATATTGTCAAAAAACCCTATAGAGTCATCAAAATGTAATCAAAAAATACTGAATCTAATTTAAACTTTGCTGTTTATTTTGATTTCTGTTTTTTAAAATTTTGCAAACATGATAATCTAAAAATAAATTAACTACGACTATCTCGTCTTTTTAAATCTGTTGAAATTTTCGATTTAACATACTTTTCTTGACACTTCTTCAGCAATTTTGAGGGAACAAGTGGTTGGCTTGGCATTGCAAAACTGGATACAAGTTACGATTAAACGATTTAGTTAAAGAAATAACTAAACATTGTAATAAACTAATTTTCGAAAAAACAAGGTCTCTATACGTAAAAACTTGTTGATAATGACGGCTTTGAATTTACAACAAGCGCATATAACTTACATACTCCTTTTCTACTTTAGCAGCACTACAAAAATGGACATGTACGTTGAACGGGCAAAGGTCTAATCAGTCACTATGAGACTCCTGTTGCCTTGTGAAACTGCCTTGTTTGATCGATATACATATACTGGAAGTGCTACACACAAAGTTTGAGTATAAATCCTACTTAAAATACAAGCTTAAAATACAAGTTCAATGATCTTAAATAACCTCTGGTGGCTGTATCTTAGGAATAGAGCTCCAAACACTCAGTAAATTTGTTAAAATGCTTTTTTCGAATTAATAGAGAGATTCTACTATATCAGATATCGTTAGTGGCTCATTGGTCTATGAGTAGCTTACAGGCAGTTCGAATTATTCTAACCTAACTTAATTTCGAATACGCTAAAGATCCAAACATTTATAGCCAATGTGAAATAGGTGGTTCTCTTGAATTACTTTTGAAGAGAAAGTTATCACTTTTAAGCATTTGTTGACAGCTACTTTTGAAGCATCTTAGGAAGTTGTTGGTTTATCTGTGTTTTTTATAGTGTTATAAATGAACAAAATATAAAGTAGTGCAAAGTTGCATTTATAAAAAAAATTAATTGGAAATATCCACAATAAAATTGAGTCGTCAAAAATGTACCAGTTTTTGAAAATGAGTACCAAACGAAAAAAAAAAAAGAAAAAGGTACCAATTTTGGTACTAAAGTACCATAAGTGGCAACCGTGCTTATATTCCTGTCATTTGACAGAAGTGAACGTCTGGCATTGAAACGCCGGAGTGACAATATAAGATTAAATAGAAAATAAAGTTTAACCATCCTCTCCTCTAGTGTGGGAACATAATGAGGAAGCCAATGAACCAAATGGTCAGACAATGTTGCAGTTGAAAAAGACAAATGTAAAATAGACCAACAGAAACCTGGCAAAAATACAAATCAAAATTAAACGAGATGCGATAGGGTAAATAAAGAAATACCTTAGAAGTGTGGGACTTGGAAATAACGTACACGCAGAACAAATATGGCAAAAAAAAAGAATAAAGATTATTTTTAAATAAAACTTTTGTATTATAAACTGACAATTTTTATTGCTATTAAAAAAAAGAAAGGTTTATTGTATTCTCTTTAAAATAATCACAAGAAATTTGGCAAGACTGAAATAAATCTACTGACGCGTTTTATAATTTGTACACAAATTTTGATCTTTTTTCTATTCAGAGTGAAACTTTTTTGTAGAATAAATAAAGCTTTGAAAAAAGGTTTTGTTTCATAGTTTATACCGTCATCTGCTTGCTATTATCGAGAGCAGAACTACCTGAATATATGTATACGTCTTTAAATTAATATTAGTAGTAGGTGCAGAAGAAACTACCTTCTAAAACTGGAATTGGAGGGAAACGAATAATGGTCGGCTATAGTCTCATCAGCCTCAAAAGAAATTATTTTTGAGTATGGAATTTAAATAAGAACTCTAACCACCCTCAGAAGATTATCTTGTTAAACTAGAATTTGAATTAGTAGTATGACAAACCTCCATAGTTTGCTATGTAATATATTTTATATGTTAAGATATTTCTATATTTAAGATAGTTCTCATTGGTCCACTTATAGGACTAATTGGTCATAGCATTGAGTTATGTTATCATATTTTGACTCATTATAATACAGGACCCATATTCTCCGTGACATGAGATCGCAAAATACCTGTTGGTTTCCATTTCTTCTAGTAAAAAAAACTTTTTTTTTGCGTATTTATAACCATTACAGAAAACACTGGATTTTACAATAAATATAAAGATTATTTGCTTTAATTTACAAAATTTGGTTTATACATGAAGAACTCAACAAAACTATAAAATCGTATTTAACAAGACAGTATTCTTGTCTTGTAGATATCAACATTAAAATACTTATTCCACCACTCCGAGTATTATAGAAAGCAATGCATATGTGATACTATAATTAATATATTTTCATTAAATTCCGTCTCAAAGTTATTTTTGTTTGAAATCTTTAATATAGTTCACAGAAAACAAACAAAGTGAGAATTATAAACGCGCATATAACAATGTATAAAGCAATAATGATAAAAAAGGCCAAAAAAGATTATAATACGTGCTTATACCACATATATTAATTTTACAGATACAATATGACTTAATTTAACTACGGCTTTTCATAACGTTTTATTTTTCTATTTTAAAATAATACATTTATCAGAGAGAGCAAACACTTTCATTGAGAAAAAACTGAAATTAAGATATTTGAAAATTGTTTACACTGCACTAAATGAAGGAAATCATCATTGCCATTGAAATTAACAGTTCCGATTTCTCCAAATACGCACCTAAAACTGACTAAACTCAACATCCTGAACAACCTGCCATTATCTCTGATATTGAATCTAATGTAGAAGTCTACAAATAATTAAAAGTTTTGCTGTTTAAAGACGAGATCTATATTTTCTATATTGAAATTTTACGTAGAATTCGAAAATTATAATGATTTGTTTTTTCTGTGAGCCGTTTTCGAGTTATTTTCGAATGACATTTTTTGGTGAAGTTACTGTTGCTATTGTTACTGATAGTAACACTATCAATTGTTCCTATTGTGTTATATATCAAATTAAAGATTAAAGTTGTATGAATATTTTAAACAACATGACGTCATGTGGCTTAATTGGTTTAGCTGCTATAGTTAAGCTTTTTTCAACTCTTTCGATTTTAAATGTGAGGGACTTACTTGATATTGTCAAAAAACCCTATAGAGTCATCAAAATGTAATCAAAAAATACTGAATCTAATTTAAACTTTGCTGTTTATTTTGATTTCTGTTTTTTAAAATTTTGCAAACATGATAATCTAAAAATAAATTAACTACGACTATCTCGTCTTTTTAAATCTGTTGAAATTTTCGATTTAACATACTTTTCTTGACACTTCTTCAGCAATTTTGAGGGAACAAGTGGTTGGCTTGGCATTGCAAAACTGGATACAAGTTACGATTAAACGATTTAGTTAAAGAAATAACTAAACATTGTAATAAACTAATTTTCGAAAAAACAAGGTCTCTATACGTAAAAACTTGTTGATAATGACGGCTTTGAATTTACAACAAGCGCATATAACTTACATACTCCTTTTCTACTTTAGCAGCACTACAAAAATGGACATGTACGTTGAACGGGCAAAGGTCTAATCAGTCACTATGAGACTCCTGTTGCCTTGTGAAACTGCCTTGTTTGATCGATATACATATACTGGAAGTGCTACACACAAAGTTTGAGTATAAATCCTACTTAAAATACAAGCTTAAAATACAAGTTCAATGATCTTAAATAACCTCTGGTGGCTGTATCTTAGGAATAGAGCTCCAAACACTCAGTAAATTTGTTAAAATGCTTTTTTCGAATTAATAGAGAGATTCTACTATATCAGATATCGTTAGTGGCTCATTGGTCTATGAGTAGCTTACAGGCAGTTCGAATTATTCTAACCTAACTTAATTTCGAATACGCTAAAGATCCAAACATTTATAGCCAATGTGAAATAGGTGGTTCTCTTGAATTACTTTTGAAGAGAAAGTTATCACTTTTAAGCATTTGTTGACAGCTACTTTTGAAGCATCTTAGGAAGTTGTTGGTTTATCTGTGTTTTTTATAGTGTTATAAATGAACAAAATATAAAGTAGTGCAAAGTTGCATTTATAAAAAAAATTAATTGGAAATATCCACAATAAAATTGAGTCGTCAAAAATGTACCAGTTTTTGAAAATGAGTACCAAACGAAAAAAAAAAAAGAAAAAGGTACCAATTTTGGTACTAAAGTACCATAAGTGGCAACCGTGCTTATATTCCTGTCATTTGACAGAAGTGAACGTCTGGCATTGAAACGCCGGAGTGACAATATAAGATTAAATAGAAAATAAAGTTTAACCATCCTCTCCTCTAGTGTGGGAACATAATGAGGAAGCCAATGAACCAAATGGTCAGACAATGTTGCAGTTGAAAAAGACAAATGTAAAATAGACCAACAGAAACCTGGCAAAAATACAAATCAAAATTAAACGAGATGCGATAGGGTAAATAAAGAAATACCTTAGAAGTGTGGGACTTGGAAATAACGTACACGCAGAACAAATATGGCAAAAAAAAAGAATAAAGATTATTTTTAAATAAAACTTTTGTATTATAAACTGACAATTTTTATTGCTATTAAAAAAAAGAAAGGTTTATTGTATTCTCTTTAAAATAATCACAAGAAATTTGGCAAGACTGAAATAAATCTACTGACGCGTTTTATAATTTGTACACAAATTTTGATCTTTTTTCTATTCAGAGTGAAACTTTTTTGTAGAATAAATAAAGCTTTGAAAAAAGGTTTTGTTTCATAGTTTATACCGTCATCTGCTTGCTATTATCGAGAGCAGAACTACCTGAATATATGTATACGTCTTTAAATTAATATTAGTAGTAGGTGCAGAAGAAACTACCTTCTAAAACTGGAATTGGAGGGAAACGAATAATGGTCGGCTATAGTCTCATCAGCCTCAAAAGAAATTATTTTTGAGTATGGAATTTAAATAAGAACTCTAACCACCCTCAGAAGATTATCTTGTTAAACTAGAATTTGAATTAGTAGTATGACAAACCTCCATAGTTTGCTATGTAATATATTTTATATGTTAAGATATTTCTATATTTAAGATAGTTCTCATTGGTCCACTTATAGGACTAATTGGTCATAGCATTGAGTTATGTTATCATATTTTGACTCATTATAATACAGGACCCATATTCTCCGTGACATGAGATCGCAAAATACCTGTTGGTTTCCATTTCTTCTAGTAAAAAAAACTTTTTTTTTGCGTATTTATAACCATTACAGAAAACACTGGATTTTACAATAAATATAAAGATTATTTGCTTTAATTTACAAAATTTGGTTTATACATGAACAACTCAACAAAACTATAAAATCGTATTTAACAAGACAGTATTCTTGTCTTGTAGATATCAACATTAAAATACTTATTCCACCACTCCGAGTATTATAGAAAGCAATGCATATGTGATACTATAATTAATATATTTTCATTAAATTCCGTCTCAAAGTTATTTTTGTTTGAAATCTTTAATATAGTTCACAGAAAACAAACAAAGTGAGAATTATAAACGCGCATATAACAATGTATAAAGCAATAATGATAAAAAAGGCCAAAAAAGATTATAATACGTGCTTATACCACATATATTAATTTTACAGATACAATATGACTTAATTTAACTACGGCTTTTCATAACGTTTTATTTTTCTATTTTAAAATAATACATTTATCAGAGAGAGCAAACACTTTCATTGAGAAAAAACTGAAATTAAGATATTTGAAAATTGTTTACACTGCACTAAATGAAGGAAATCATCATTGCCATTGAAATTAACAGTTCCGATTTCTCCAAATACGCACCTAAAACTGACTAAACTCAACATCCTGAACAACCTGCCATTATCTCTGATATTGAATCTAATGTAGAAGTCTACAAATAATTAAAAGTTTTGCT
>NW_024032039.1:0-12261 GCF_002237135.1 Teleopsis dalmanni | reverse complement strand
TGGTTGTTGGTTGGTTGGTTGGTTGCAGTGGCAGGTCATAAGATAACTTCAAATGTACCTCAATTAGCGATTTTTCGCCGTGTTGTTACCATATTCCTCGCAAGAACCCTGGTATAGAAGAGTAGAGACTAAATCCATCCCACCGAATTTAGGTAATTTAACAGGTCTTTCATCCTTACCATTGAGCAGTCTGATAAACTATCACAAAAGTATTTTCCTCAGAACCTATATCTTCTGGATGCTAGAGCTGGGCATTCACAGAGAAAATGTTTTATTGTTTCTTTCTCCCGCGGGTTTTCACAACTTCTGCAGTGAGAGTTATGAGGAATACGCAGTTTCTCTGCGTGAGTTCCTAACCACCAATGACCAGTAAGAACCGCAATAAGCCTTGCAGTGTTTACGCGATCTTTTTTGATGAGTTCCAGAGATTTATTTTTATTATAAGTGGGCCACGTTAACCTGGAAGTTGCACATGACCTTAGTGCTTTCCATCTGTTATTGGCGAGTTGCAGAAAGTAAAGAAAGGTACTTCTTTTGATGGTCTCCAGGGTAATATAGACTGATACCGCCAGTGACGCATCTAGGGAGGCACCAGAGCGAGCTAAACTATCAGCTTTCTCATTCCCTACGATGTTCCTATGCCCAGGAACCCAGATGAGTGTGATATCGGCCAACCGGTTTAGCTCGTCGATTGCTTCTCTACATTCTTTTACTATTTTTGATTTTGTTATAAAGGATTCAAGAGCTTTAATTGCTGCCTGGCTGTCAATAAAAATAGCAACACTACATCTGTTCTCGATGTGGCTTGCAATTTGCCGACAGGCTGCTTTTATTGCTAGGATTTCAGCCTGAAAAACCGTAGCTTCATTAGGTATCCTAAGAGAGATATTTATATTTTTAGATGGTGCGAAGATTCCTGCTCCTGCCCCACCGCTCATTTTCGAGCCATCTGTATATATTGAGATATCGTAATTTGCTTCGAAATTTTTCCTTTTCCACTCATTTCTTGAAGGGAATATTGTCTGGAAGTTCCTTTCGAAGTCTATACACGGATTCAGATAATCCGATGTCATCCTATACAGACAATTTGGAACTGTACCTAGAATCCGACTATGTCCATATGTTCGTTCTAACCATACGCCTGTTACTTTCAGTCTTACAGTGCTATTACAAACCATGTTTTCAATGTGAAGATCAATAGGTAGCAAATGCAGCATCACGTTTAGGGCGTCCGAAGGAGTCGTCCTAAAAGCTCCTCTGATGCCTACACATGCCGTCCTCTGAATTCTGTTAAGTTTGTCGATATTATAGCTCTTGTTTAGAGCCGGCCACCATACGACAGCACCATACGTGAGAATTGGTCGTACAATTGCCGTGTACATCCAGTGGGTAATTTCGGGACGAATCCCCCATTTTTTGCCAAACATCCTCTTGCAAGAATAGAAAGCTACACATGCCTTCTTGATACGAAGATCGACATTGTGTTTCCAGTTTAACTTACTATCCAACAGAATTCCTAGATATTTGGCTTTTTCCGATAGTTTTAACTGTTGCCCGTTTAGTGAAGGCAACCTGAAAGCTGGTATTTTGGTTTTAGTAGTAAACAGCATCATTTCAGTTTTTCCTGGGTTAATACCTAGTCCACAACCTGTGGCCCAGGTACTTATCTTAACCAAGGCCCTTTCCATAATGTCGCTAATTATGTTAGGGAACATACCTGACACTAGAATAACTACGTCATCCGCGTACGCTACTGCTTTCACACCTATCTTATCTAGAATATTAAGAATATTATCCACGACCAGCAGCCACAGTAATGGTGAAATAACCCCTCCTTGTGGCGTACCCCTGCTGACGTGCTTCGTTTGTGTTATGCTGCCTAGCTTTGATTGAATAATCCTTGTTTTAAGCATAGTAATTATCCAATTTTTAAGCTCTTCCTCTAAACCTATTCTGGAAAGTGAGTCATGAATAGCTTTATTGCTTACATTGTTAAAAGCTCCTTCAATATCTAAGAAGGTTGCCAACGAGTATATCCACAGTACGAATAACCTCATGCAGAGCTGTTTCCGTAGATCTACCCTTGAGGTAAGCATGCTGGGATTTAGAGATTGGAAAGCGTTCTACCTTTTGTCTTAGGTGGAGCTCTATTACCCTCTCCATTGTTTTCAGTAAGAATGAAGTTAGGCTAATCGGCCTGTAATCTTTGGCGGACTCATGTCCGATTTTGCCTGCCTTGGGTATAAAGACTACTTTAACCTGTCTCCAACTAAGTGGTACATAACTATATTTAAGACATGCTTTGTAAATTTCCCCTAACCATGGAACCACTAAGTCTTGTAGTTTTTGCAACATAATAGGGAAAATACCGTCCAAACCTGGCGATTTATAGGGACAGAAACTGTTAATTGAATACCTAATTTTTCCGCTGTGACTATTTCTTCAGTCATCTGTGATGATGTGCTTGCCAAGGTGATTGAACCGTTTTCTCTAGCATCATCGTTACAGTTTGGGAAATGAGTGTCTAATAGTAATCTTAGTGTCTCAGCAGAGGTTTCAGTCCATGTGCCGTCCTCTTTCTTGAGATAAGAAGGATTTGCACTTTCCTTGGATAAAACCTTGCTGAGCCTAGCAGAGGATGAGGTTGATTCAATTGACTTACAAAATTCCTTCCAGCCATTACTTTTGGCCTTCCTGATAGCTTTCTTGTAAGCTTTAAGGCATTCCCTATATTCATGCCAACTATTGTCCTTATAGCTTTCGTTAAACTGTTTTCGTGTTCTCTGCCTGAGATCACTTAATTCTGAATTCCACCAAGGTGGAAAAGATTTTTTGCTTCTACTTGTTGGACAAGATTTCTTGTAAGCTATATTAAAAGCTGCCTCAAGATTATATATCCTCTCGTCTAACTTACTAGTAGAGTCTATCTTAATTTGTCTTACTTTATTAAGTTCCACCTTAGTTACCCTTGTAAAAATATCTCATTTTATCTTCTTCGGGTTTCTAAAGGGGATGATATGATTTGGTTTGATGTTTAAGTTGAAGAAAATCCAACTATGATCCGAAAAGGATTTCTTGTCAGATACCTTCAATATCTGGATTTTCGGATAGGAGTGTTATATCTAGCACTTCTTCCCATCCTTCAAACCCTTGTGAACTGGGGAAAGTGAAAGTAGGTGTTTTACCTCTATTGCAAATTAAAAGGTTCGAATTGCTAATAAAATCAAAAAGGTACTCACCCCTGTCATTGGTTTCCGAACTGCCCCAAAGCGTATGCCGCGTATTGGCGTCACATCCAATTAACGTGGGAATATCTTTTGATGTACTTCTGTTTACTAGCGCGACTACCTCTTCCGGAGGAGCATCTCTATCATGTGCCATGTAAGCAGAAGCCACAATAAAATTTTGTCCACCTGGCATTTCGATCCTTACGACTGTTAGATCTTTATCGCTATACTGTGGACATAAAAAGGCATTAATATATTTTTTTACTAGGATACATGATCTTGGCTTACCATTGTTCCTAATATATAAATTGTTATAATTTTTCAGCATTAGCCCCATGATGTCCTTACCTCTGACCCATGGCTCTTGCACAATGCTGACATCGACATCCTCCTCTATGAGAAAGATGGCGAGATTGTCCGATGCGATTTTCGAATGCTGAAGGTTAATTTGTGCTACTTTCAGCATTCGTGCAGGCTTACGAGGTTTCTGAAGCTTCTTCCTGAAGCTTCATACCGTCAAGCATTTTGTTAGCATCCTCTAACTCCTTGCCATCATCATCATTGCCTGTTGGGCGGAATATTTTTATTTTGGTGTACCGTACGCCAAACCTCAGCTTACAGTCCATTTCTTCCAATGGCTTCACGGATTCCTCGTTTATCGCCAGAAGAAGCGTCATATTGGTTTTTTGTGTGCCCTCGTCCTTGATGACTACCCAGTCATTCATTGGCACATTTTGGTTCTGCCGTTGGCTGGGATAAGCTTTAGCCTTAAACCTTCCCATGCATCACTTACCTTAGCAATGCAGTTGCCAAGAAATACTTTAGATAGCTGGTCATCACATTTGAAGACCCTGCAACCACGAACCACTTCTGATGAATCAAAGCCTGGTGTGGGGGCGTCTAGATTTGTTAGAAGGTGTTCCATCACCATTCCAGCCAGCTTGGGCTCAATCTCGCCCCATTTCTCCAGCACCTTTTTTCCATTCCCGGTAATATCATCAATGAGCGCCACCTGTAGCTCATCCCTTGCTACTTCGTTATATGCCCTTTTCGCACTCGTTGACGGTTTACTAGTATAACTCGTTCTCGCTACCTTGCTTTTTGAAGTATGGGCCGTCTCGTCCTGAGACCGATCCCTCTTCATTGCCTTTGCGGGTTTTGATAGGGTGGCCTGGTATTCGTTATACTCATCGACCACCTTCTGATATCGTACTTTGTCTGTACGGTCAAACGTCTGTTCTTTACCTTCAGCTTCATTTTTAGCAATCTTGCCAAGAATGAACATGGCCTTCTGGTACCTTTGACGTCTGATCTTTGCCTCAGACTTTTTTGATTTCTCGGCAGGCGCACTATGGCTGGCGCGCTTGTCTGCCGATTTTACTGTTATGTGCGAAGTAGGCGCAGTGCGGCTGCTACTGCCTACTTTGGGTAGTATGGCGGTTTCGACTCGCTCGTTTTCTTGGCTTGATGCCAGGAGCTCGTCTTCGGAACTGGTACCTAGTTCCTTGTTAGTTTTTTGTTTATTTAATTTGTTTAAAGAGTCCATAAGTGTTCCCACGAGTGTAGGGGAAAGGGAGGTCGTCCGAAGCATAGCCCCCTTTACTTCAGAAAGGCTGAATTGAAACCGGAGGTCGCCAGGTATCCGGAGTCCACCGTTCTAAGACACACTTACGCAGTGCCATTCATCCTTGGGCACGGTCGTTCATACACCCAGGATTGCGGGTTTTATCGAGTTTTCCTCTCTAGATCCGCCATAATATGTGGCTCTGCACCACGTATGGACGGTCTTGGTTCGTCATAAACCCTGGTCCCCAGACACCTAGTGGACCTACACACTTCCATTCATTCTAAAAACACAAAGAACATACATGCATACATAGAGACAAAGACACACATACATGCACATAAACTACAGGACAACACAACTACTGGTAGTTCTTTGTTGTACCCACAAGCCAGACCGACAAAAAGGTCTTCTGACCATTGCATAGACAATGAGCAGGAGACCCAAAGTCAGCAAGCTTGCCTGTAGCTAAGCCCCTACACCACGTCAAGGTGCCTACCACGTAGGGGATTAATATATCTTATTTTCTATTCATTTAAATAGATTTATTTTTAAATTTTTTATCTTTTACTCCTGCTAACACAGACTTTTCTATCATATCATGTAATGGAAATAAAACATAGAAAATAAAGTAAAATTGAATTCTTTTACGAAAATTTATAGCTTCAATGCCAGCTTGCGAAGTCCTGCATATCCTTGCTCACCCCACTTCATAGATTTGTAAAAATTGTATGTTTTGCATGCAATTTCGAAATATTTACTTGAATAATATTTATGCAATTTATACAATTTGTACATTTCATGTGCATTACGTTTTGTATTGTGATTTGTGCTATTGTGCAGTTTTTGTTAAAAATGAAATTAAATAAAATACGAAAATGCAAACGAACAAAAAGTGCACATTTTTTAATTAAATATTATTTTATTTATGAATTTGGTAGCAGAGATGCAGCTTGTATTGTATCTTATATCTGAGTATGAGCATTGAGCATTGAGCATTGAGCTGAGTGTAGCTTAGCAGAAAAGCTTGATTTATGTTGCTTATATTGTATTTAAGTATTTATATGGTTTCATGTGTACTCTTATGCTACTTATGCATATTAAATAATGCTCATATCATATGCAGCAAATGAAAACTTATTTAATTTATATGCTGCAGTCAGAATTAAATTTTGCTTTAATAAATTTTACAAATTTCGTTTGCCCTTCCCACCCCCCGTTCAGCAAATATTGCTTAAGCACTTTTAATTAAAGCATTTATTTTGTTGATTTGCATCGCTTGCATTTTTCGAAATTCCAGCGTTTGCAGTGTATCTTCTTGCACTCGTTTTGAATATTTGATTCCTTTTCATAGTATATATTTTAATAATTGAATTTGTTTTTGCTTGAAGTAACTTCATTTGTATTTTCATATTAAATTTGTTAGTTGTTTGCTATAAACGCAACCTTCAAATTGTTTGAAAATTACATAAATCGAAACTATGGCTTGAGAATGTCTTGGAAAATATTTTTTATCTTTATTTTTTTTTTGTTATTTTTTTACTAGATCTAGGGCTTTTTTTAGATTTAAAATAACAGATACTTTTTTGTGCTCCTTAAACTAACTTTCGCTTTTCACCCTCTACCCACTACCCACATCATCTGCTATCCCAAAAAATCCATTTCAGTAGTCGCTCATATATTGAATTCTCCGTAGTTGGTCTTCAAAATGTAATTATATTCATTTTATGTCCTGCAATAAAACCAATATAAAGTAGAAAGAGATTGGAATTTTAGCGAAAATCAGAAAAAATCTTCACAGTTTTTCTACTTCAAGAAAATCATATGTCAAACGGCAACTTTAACTGCTGCAACATTTGTTACCACATCAACATTACACCAAAAGTGACAATAAAAATAGCAACAAAACGAAAATTGATGATACATAAAATCGCGAAGTGACATTAAGGACAAAGTCCTTTCTTGGAAATACACTGAAATGCAAACACTCGAACACTTGAAACCACATATGCATATATACATTTCTATTTAGTGAAAGAAAAACGATTTGCTTACTAATCAGTGGCGGTGCGAGTTTTCACGACATCAGGGATTTAAATACTTAATAGCACCCCTTAAAAATGACTAGAAAAATGTACAATAAAAAGTTAAACAATTTATAGCCCTTTCACTACTTCTACAGACAAACATATTCGCCCTAGCATCTTTCTTTCGGATCGATTGTTGGTAGTAAATAAAGGCTGCCGAGAGCAGGCAAGGTTTTATTGCCAACATTAAAATTGATTTTTCGTAGCAGACTTTTAGGAGCAAAATGGGAAATTTACTTAAAGTGTGGAATTTTTAAGTGATTGTATGTAGAATGCCTTCCTTAAAGGCATTTCAAAAGGTAAGTTTTCTGTTAGATGGCGCTGAACATATTTTATACGAGAAGAACTGAATCTTTTCTTAAGAATTAAGATTAATCAAAGTTTTAACTTTTATTTCGAAACAAAAAAAACAATCGAAATGAAAGTTAAAATTCTAAAAAAAAACAAAACCGACTTTAAAATATTTTTGACGTAAAAAAATTACAAAATTAATATTTACTGATTACATACCTCATCTCATAACACAACAAAGCACGGTACATATGAACTCTATATGCTAATTGTAGCTCTTCACTTTTCTGTAAAGTAATAATTTATATATCGAATTACAAAAAACATAAGCATCTAAATATTCGTAAAATAATATAGTTGGCTTTTATATAAAAATGGGCTTAACCCAATTGTGGAAAAAAATTTTTAGAGTACAATTTACCACATTCTAGACATTGTGAGAAACTAAAAATTCATCTGTCTGTAAGAACATGAAAATTTTTGGCATGAACAACGAAAAACCTTAGCAAGAGATATAAGTGAAATAAGAAAGATTATAGATAAAGTCAAGGTCCATCGAAACTTATAGTGCAAAGTAATAATGAAATATTAAAAAATATTATTAAAAAATATAAGTACATTCAGTTATATGATTTATATTTACATTAGAATTATTAAACAGCTTCATACTACAACTTTGACAAGTAAATAAAACATAAGTAACGATATATAACCATTCACCTCGGAAAAGTATGGTCACATACTCCATAAGAGGTTCAACTATAAAATTATTTGCTTCTTTGTGGAAATTTTACTAACTTCGTTTAATCTGGTAATTCTAATTGTTATTAATAAATCAATAGGATTCAGCAACCTCACTGGCAGTAGTAATGATTGTCTAAGACTTCATTTTATAAATTTTTTGCTTCTTTCTCGTAGGTTTACAAACTTCTTTCATTTTGTTAATTCTTATTGTTATTAATTAATTGGCAGAACTCAACCACCTTACTGGCAATAGTCAGGACTGTCTAAAACTTCATTTTAAAAGTGGGTATTATATTTTGGAGTGACTATTAGTCTCTAGTACAGTGTTTCTGAACCTTTTTTGCAGTACACCCCACTCAATGTCTTAACAAGTTAGTATGCCTACACCTCTTCTACATAACATATAAAAAAGCGTCTGGAAAAGGCGAATAAATCAGTCCAGTATTATGCCATTATACCCATCTTACAATTACGGACCCTTTCTTGCTTCTACAATAACAAAAACCTTAAGAACTTTCATTAGTAGACACTTTTTCGGTGTACAACCATTATAAAAAAACTAAGGGGTTACGTAAATTAGTATTATGAATAGAAAATCCAATACATATTCCATAACCTCAACTTTATCCTTACCAAGGAGACATTCTTATCGCAATTATTCAATTGCCAAATTAAAAAATAATAACCATAATAAACAAATTTATCAAATCTACACAATGACGATTAATCATGCCAGAGACTCACTTTTTAGTGGATTTTAGCTATAAATTTAACAAATTTGGTATTAAGAGGATCTATTAACAAACAGTGATTAGAAAGTGTCCTGGAAATGAAAGAAAGTAAATGGTTTTTATTATAAAATTCGCATTGAGGTTTTTATTTTGAACAAGAAAAGCATTCCTAAGAAGACTATTTTAAGCTTGGCTAAAAGTTCAAATTGGTTTTGAAACCGTTGACTATTATACTAAATGAAAGAAAAGAATGCTTCTAGTTCTTTTTAGAGTAGTATATATTATATATGTACTCACAATTAACTTTTTTGTTTATTACTATTATTCATTAATTATCAAGGTAAAATATATTTACTCTTCGTGAGTACCCATTAGTACTGATATATGTTGGTCATGTTTTAATGGTCTATATGATTCATATATCCTTGAAATATATTTCTATATCTATTGAGTTAACTAAGCTCAAATAAATTTTATTTTTACTATTTTGTATATTAATTAAATATTAAAACGAATCAAATTTGATTTTTATAGCTATATTACTATAATAAAATTTTTTTTTATTCAATGAAAACTCCAATCTGACTGTGGACAATAAGTACAATGAACGATACCAATATAATATATATATATGTTATTTCTATAAATTTCTTATAATTCAAATATGTAATTTATTTTATTTTTTTTTAATAAAAACTTAGTGATGGATTATAAAATGATAATCAACCTTCTCTTTAACGTCCAGAAAAAAAATTTATTTAGTAAAATTATTATCAAAAACATCATTCACAAGTACCGATATCTGTTCAGACACTAAACTCATGTTCATCCGGTGGAAATTTTCAATGATATCAGACAAAGCCGTTTGAAATTGCGGATTAACCCCTTTACGCAATTTTTCTATCTCAACTACTTTCAACTACCTTCCTGATAGCTTATACACTGATAGCTTAGAGAGTGGGAAATATGACCTGTTAATTTCGAGAGCAGAGGATACACATATCCTTAATGACATAATGTATAAACAAATTCACATGAGTTTGTGTCTTTAGATTTTCAATATTAAGACGTTTACTCGTGAAGTGTAAAATTTTCATTGGCCAATTATGGAACCTAAAATACACTTCATCAGGTAAACGAACACTCAACAATAGTCGGGGAAATCCTTCAGTCACGCGTAAACAACCCAGGCAAACTGCTAAAATCACATTTAAATTATGCGGTTATTCCGCTTAAAAAATTATAGGTTTTTTTGAGATTTAAATTTATAAATAAAATTCCTTTTCTCTTGATTTATTGATTAACTCAAAGGAATGATTAAGTGGAAAAATAATTTAATATAGTTCATTCGATGTACTTTGTTAGTGTTAAGCCCACTGCAAATAATTTTATAGAGATATTGCAATAGGTTTAATTAATAAATTAAATTAGAATTATTAAAATTGTATAAAAATAGACACTGCTTTATTATAGCAATTTAAATACAGCAGCATTTTAATACAAATTAAGGTCTTCAATCAACCATATGTTAAATAAAGGCTACGAATTAAGGCTCTAACCCACAACGAGTTAATAATTACTATAACTATTATAGTTATAATAAATTTTATTAATAATAACAACAATTACAATATAATTATGTTATTATTCTATAGAGGAGATAGTGCATTTCGAACTGAATAGCCATTGTGTCATCTATCTGTACTTAAAATTACTAAATCTAATCACTACATCCTAACTTTAAGAAAGAATACTACTCTTTCTTCCCAATATTTCAGTTTATCATTAGCTATTGAGTATTTATTTTCGACTCGCTTTTATTTATGCATTATTCTTCACAACTTCTTCACATATGCTTGACGGTCTCCACCTCCAATATTCTGTTCTAATATCTATTATAATTCTAAAATTATTTTTTGGTAACTTCGGACATTCCATATGTCGACCTACCTATATTGTTGGACCTAATAATGGATTTAGAATATAGTTACTCTAGTGGGATTCTCCAGTATTCATTGTTTTCGCTTTACTCTTTTAATAAGTTTGGAAACTTGCTATTTCGATTATTGACTCTGAATTCTTTACTTACAAGTAACAATTGTTTTCTTTATAAGCACAAATCCATTTTTATTACCTCTAGTTCCAATATGCCTCCGAGTCGAAGTATTTCGCGTTTGGTTATGACATATATTCAGTCATAATACAACTTTTTTTTAACATTTCTTACCAGTGTAAGTAAGACAATTTTTAAGGATTATGAAAATATTTTTTATGTGGGATGTGTCCGAAATTATTAATGTTGGTAAGTCTGTTTAGATGTCATATGAGCTAGTTATAGACAAACTATTTATTCGGCTTTCGAGTAAAATTAAATGCAGGGTCTTTTATTAACTCCATTCACATAAAGTCCACAAATAAATGAATTTGATGAACTTTGTACTTAGTGACATATAATAAATAATACAGTACGTATCATGGAAGATGGTACAATCCATATTAAAATTATTACATCCCCAAATGGTTTGAGTCTCATAAAATATTAATTACCCTCAACATGAGAGTAGAATACATGCTATTGTACTTTCTCCCGAATGTGCGACATACTTAAGAACTCTGATTAGGATGCTTCTAAACCTATTTTAGGTGAAACAAAAACATTAAATGAACTTATTGAGAATATTAGAAAGTTTGCGATCAAGTTCTGAGCATTCTATATATATACGCATATGAAGCGTAATCATATCCAACAGTCCAACAGTGTTATACCTAAAATATTAATGTAAATGAATTATAAAACACTAGGTGCACGCACTAACATAATTAGAAATACGTATTGAAAACTTTTAGTTTACAAAAATAAAAACACAGGTTTGCAACATTGAAATCTGGTATTAAAAATATGCAAATACCTGTGAAATACATTGACGTTAAAGCTTGCTTACAGCACTATTTCCTGTTTAATCACTGTGTTAGTTTTTCTTCTTGCGATAACTGTCAGGTTCTAAAATTGATTTCTAAATACTGCAAATGAGTTATAATACTTATTCAGAATTAATAGCATAACTATGTGTATACTTGTATAAATCTGCTACAATTTTTGCATCAAATTATCAATCTGGCTTCTGCAGTTTTTATTGCAATAGTTGAATGCATTGATGCAAGAACATTTGCCCCGGATCGTGAACACGGCTCATAAGATATATAGTTTTCTTATGTTATATGAAAATTTGTTTTTGGATTCGCGTAAATGTATACATCAAATTATAAAATAATATAGACAGATGGTTAATGTCATGTATAAAGTTTATATCATCAAATTAACAACAATTAATAATAATATCAATTTTACATGATCTTATGAAAAATTTTTCATGTGTGATACTAGAATTAATTTCAGAGCTAAACCATAAAATGAATGCTATAAGTAAAAACAAATTTATTTAATGAGTATTTTGATGAACATACAACTATATATTATTAAATACACAAAGTTAACTAAATATATACATATTTAACGGAAATAAAAATTTCAATTTTGTATTCCCTTTTTATATACATTTTTAATTTTGCATATAACATATATATACGAGTACACACAACATAATTAACATGTTCCA